>NW_022265892.1:0-292750 GCF_002021735.2 Oncorhynchus kisutch | reverse complement strand
TGCTACGTGTGGTCTGGGTCCATAATGATTCAATAGTTACCATGCCAGGGTAAGCCGACAAGAAACACAGCCCCTTATTTCAGTGTTTTTAAAATCCCCCGTGGGAAACATAATGGTGGAAAAACGATTGGAAGCATTTTCCTGTTTGACCGCTAGTTTTTAATGGGTATTATGGCTCTTGCTGTGGTACTCAATTTGGGATATTATGTGAGGTAGACTTGTGGGCATTCCTAATTTTTCCACCAGACTTCCTCTTTTTGTATTGTAGTTTCAGTAGTGTAGTGGTTATCACGTTCGCCTCACACGCGAAAGTCAGTCACACCCTTAGTTTTCCACACATTAGGTTTCCGTAGTGTAGTGTTTATCACGTTCGCCTCACACGCGAAAGGTCCCCGTTCGAAACCGTGCGGAACATTTTGTAATTTCAATATTTCCCAATGCCCAGAGGCTAGCATTTGGTTTGAAACGTGTGAGTTTTGTCTAAACCTGCAGTCTACCTAGATTATTTTCTGTCATTACAGCTGCTTGATGTGACCGCTAGTTGTTAATGGGTACTATACACAATACCCCATAATGACAAAGCGATAACATATAGTTTTTATTAATGAAAAAAATATTTAAAAAAAAAATTATATACATACGTTTTCAGACCCTTTGCTATGAGGCTGGAAATTGAGCTCAGGTCCATCCTGTTTCCATTGATCATCCTTAGATATTTCTTTAACTTGATTGGAGTCCACCTGTGGTAAATTCAAATGATTGGTCATTTCTGCAGCATTGAAGGTACCCAAGAACACAGTGGCTTCCATCACTCTTAAATGGAAGAAGTTTTGAACCACCAAGCCTCTTCCAAGAGCCGGCGGCACACAATAATTCCCGGCTTCTCAAGCCTTATTGCTTAATTAATGGACTAAGTAATTTCTGATTTCATTAGGTTCTGAGAGCGATAAATGTCCCACCCAGCCAAAGTCAGTCACACCCTTAGTTTCCACACATTAGGTTTTCCGTAGTTTAGTGGTTATCACATTCGCCTCACACGCGAAAGTTCTCCAGTTTGAAACCGTGCGGAAACATTTTGTAATATTCAATATTTCCCAATGCCCAGATCCTAGCGTTTGGTTTGAAAACAGTTGAGGTTTGTCTAAACCTTGCTGTCTACCTCTCCGACCTGTGGATCAATGTTGCCGTTTTTTGGGGGACCTCCTCCGTGCGATCTGTATGAATGTGTCCAGACTGACAGCTTCTCTGAGCCAGGCAAATTCATTTATCAGGGACATTATAATGGATATATCCAAATAAATGGCAATATAATCCAAGGTAAAACAAACAAAAATGTAGATTTGTTTTCTGTCATTACAACTGCTTGATGTGACCGCTAGTTTTTAATGGGTACTATACACAATACCCCATAATGACAAAGCGATAACATATAGTTTTTATTAATGAAAAAAATATTAAAAAAAATACTTATTTACATACGTTTTCAGAACCTTTGCTATGAGGCTGGAAATTGAGCTCAGGTCCATCCTGTTTCCATTGATCATCCTTAGATGTTTCTTCAACTTGATTGGAGTCCACCTGTGGTAAATTCAAATGATTGGTCATTTCTGCAGCATTGAAGGTACCCAAGAACACAGTGGTTTCCTTCACTCTTAAATGGAAGAAGTTTTGAACCACCAAGCCTCTTCCAAGAGCCGGCGGCACACAATAATTCCCGGCTTCTCAAGCCTTATTGCTTAATTAATGGACTAAGTAATTCTGATTTCATTAGGTTCTGAGAGCGATAAATGTCCCACCCAGCCAAAGGCAGCCACACCCTTTGAATTCCACTCATTAGGTTTATATAGTGTAGTGGTTATCACGTTCGCTTAACATGCGAAAGGTCCCCGGTTCGAGACCGGGCGGAAACATATTTTATAAAATTGGACAGTAGCCTATTCACTTAGGACTCGGTCCCAATTTCAGAATATATGCTTTCGTTCGCACTTCACAATATTTGCTATTCAGACATACCTTTTTTGTCGCGTAACGCACTCTGCATGTGTGGCTAGCTTGGGCGCTCTGAATACATTCCTGCTACGTGTGGTCTGAGGTCCATAATGATTCAAATAGTTTACCATGCCAGGGTAAGCTGACAAGAAACACAGCCCTTATTTCAAGTGTTTTTAAAATCCCCCGTGGGGAATATGAATGGTGGAAAAACGATTGGAACCATTTTCCTGTTTGACCGCTAGTTTTTAATGGGTATTATGGCTCTTTCTGTGGTACTGAATTTGGGATATTATGTGAGGTAGACTTGTGGGCATTCCTAATATTTTCCACGACTTCCTCTTTTTGTATTGTAGTTTCAGTAGTGTAGTGGTTATCACGTTCGCCTCACACGCGAAAGTCAGTCACACCCTTAGTTTTCCACACATTAGGTTTCCGTAGTTTAGTGGTTATCACGTTCGCCTCACACGCGAAAGGTCTCCGGTTCGAAACCGTGTAGAAACATTTTGTAATATTCAATATTTCCCAATGCCCAGATCCTAGCGTTGGTTTGAAACAGTTGAGGTTTGTCTAAACCTTGCTGTCTACCTCTCCGACCTGTGGATCAATGTTGCCGTTTTTTGGGGGACCTCCTCCGTGCGATCTGTATGAATGTGTCCAGACTGACAGCTTCTCTGAGCCAGTCAAATTCATTTATCAGGGACATTATAATGGATATATCCAAATAAATGGCAATATAATCCAAGGTAAAACAAACAAAAATGTAGATTGTTTTCTGTCATTACAGCTGCTTGATGTGACCACTAGTTTTAATGGGTACTATACACAATACCCCATAATGACAAAGCGATAACATATAGTTTTTATTAATGAAAAAAATATTTAAAAAAAAACTTATTTACATACGTTTTCAGACCCTTTGCTATGAGGCTGGAAATTGAGCTCAAGTCCATCCTGTTTCCATTGATCATCCTTAGATATTTTTTAACTTGATTGGAGTCCACCTGTGGTAAATTCAAATGATTGGTCATTTCTGCAGCATTGAAGGTACCCAAGAACACAGTGGCTTCCATCACTCTTAAATGGAAGAAGTTTTGAACCACCAAGCCTCTTCCAAGAGCCGGCGGCACACAATAATTCCCAGCTTCTCAAGCCTTATTGCTTAATTAATGGACTAAGTAATTTCTGATTTCATTAGGTTCTGAGAGCGATAAATGTCCCACCCAGCCAAAGTCAGTCACACCCTTTGAATTCCACTCATTAGGTTTCCGTAGTGTAGTGGTAATCACGTTTGCTTAACACGCGAAAGGTCCCTGGTTCGAGACCGGGCGGAAACATATTTTAAAAAAATTGGACAGTAAGCCTATTCACTTAGGACTCGGTCCCAATTTCGGAATTCATGCTTTTCCTTCGCACTTCTCAATATTTGCTATTCAGACATACCTTTTTTAGTCGCGTAACGCACTCTGCATGTGTGGCTAGCTTGGGCGCTCTGAATACATTCCTGCTACGTGTGGTCTGAGGTCCATAATGATTCAAATAGTTTACCATGCCAGGGTAAGCCGACAAGAAACACAGCCCTTATTTCAAGTGTTTTTAAAATCCCCCGTGGGGAACATGAATGGTGGAAAAACGATTGGAACCATTTTCCTGTTTGACCGCTAGTTTTTAATGGGTATTATGGCTCTTTCTGTGGTACTCAATTTGGGATATTATGTGAGGTAGACTTGTGGGCATTCCTAATATTTTCCACGACTTCCTCTTTTGTATTGTAGTTTCAGTAGTGTAGTGGTTATCACGTTCGCCTCACACGCGAAAGTCAGTCACACCCTTAGTTTTCCACACATTAGGTTTCCGAAGTGTAGTGGTTATCACGTTCGCCTCACACGCGAAAGGTCCCCGTTTCGAGACCGGGCGGAACCACATCTTAACAAATTGGACAGTAAGCCTATTCACTTAGGGCTCCGTTCCAATTTCGGAGTTCATGCTTTTCCTTCGCACTTCTCAATATTTGCTATTCAGACTTACCTTTTTTAGTCGCGTAACGCACTCTGCATGTGTGGCTAGCTTGGGCACTCTGAATACATTCCTGCTACGTGTGGTCTGAGGTCCATAATGATTCAAATAGTTTACCATGCCAGGGTAAGCCGACAAGAAACACAGCCCTTATTTCAAGTGTTTTTAAAATCCCCCGTGGGGAACATGAATGGTGGAAAAACGATTGGAAGCATTTTCCTGTTTGACCGCTAGTTTTTAATGGGTATTATGGCTCTTTCTGTGGTACTCAATTTGGGATATTATGTGAGGTAGACTTGTGGGCATTCCTAATATTTTCCACGACTTCCTCTTTTTGTATTGTAGTTTCAGTAGTGTAGTGGTTATCACGTTCGCCTCACACGCGAAAGTCAGTCACACCCTTAGTTTTCCACACATTAGGTTTCCGAAGTGTAGTGGTTATCACGTTCGCCTCACACGCGAAAGGTCCCTGGTTCGAAACCTGGCGGAAACATTTGTAATATTCTATATTTCCCAATGCCCAGAGGCTAGCATTTGGTTTGAAACAGTTGAGGTTTGTCTAAACCTTGCTGTCTACCTAGATTGTTTTCTGTCATTACAGCTGCTTGATGTGACCGCTAGTTGTTAATGGGTACTATACACAATACCCCATAATGACAAAGCGATAACATATAGTTTTTATTAATGAAAAAAATATTTAAAAAAAAACTTACATACATACGTTTTCAGACCCTTTGCTATGAGGCTGGAAATTGAGCTCAGGTCCATCCTGTTTCCATTGATCATCCTTAGATATTTCTTTAACTTGATTGGAGTCCACCTGTGGTAAATTCAAATGATTGGTCATTTCTGCAGCATTGAAGGTACCCAAGAACACAGTGGCTTCCATCACTCTTAAATGGAAGTAGTTTTGAACCATCAAGCCTCTTCCAAGAGCCGGCGGCACACAATAATTCCCGGCTTCTCAAGCCTTATTGCTTAATTAATGGACTAAGTAATTTCTGATTTCATTAGGTTCTGAGAGCGATAAATGTCCCACCCAGCTAAAATCAGCCACACCCTTTGAATTCCACTCATTAGGTTTCCGTAGTGTAGTGGTTATTGTTAGCAATTGGATATGTAGACGGACGAGTCGGTCAAGGATCGATTCAGACAAGGTGGTAAATTGTATGACAAGCTACAGTTTATTCAGAGTGAAGATATCTAGAACAGCGTAATTACGGCTCTCCCGCTGGTTCGTACGGAAGCGCAGACGAAGAAGAGGCCGTTACAATCAGTACACCACTATTATATAGAAAAGAAAGTAGGTTGATTCTGGAAGATCGGATCTTTGGATTGGTTCAGCTGGGGTGTAGTCTGTAGTCTTCCGCCATTGGCTCAGTAGTCTGTCCGTCATCGTAGAATCCTCTTCGGGCATTCAACGTTCAGAGACAAAGGAGATCATGTGTGTGTGCGCTGGTTTTGGCCATTAGTGTAATGCGGGAGCTATCCTGTAGGGGACCCCACAGGCTCAACTCTGAGTGGTAGCCCCCCCTTAACAATAGTTTGGTCACCTACATAAGAATTAGCATTTCTCTACAAAACCCTCTCTTCACGTCTCACCAGAGACGTGACACAACCTAACTGGATCCAGACACAAAGAGAAACTTCTCCCAAGGGGACTATGAAATAAGGCACGGTATTAAACAGAAATAGATATAGTATTACCATCATGTTCTCCATTCAATCCCACTATGTACTAAGTTGGCTACCAGCCACCTAGGAACTTACAACCCTCATTTAACAGAGCGGAGAACAACAGCTCAAAATAAAAGTAAATGCTTGTCTACATAAGCCAACTTTTTTCCCGCAGGAAAAAGTTGTGATTCCCTCTCTTCACATCTCCAAAGAGATGTGACTTAAACTAGGCAAGTCAGGCGGAATGATCCACTTGCATAACACATACATACATCCCCATAAGGCAACAGCAGATATAATGTAAACCTAAATAGGCACTCTCCTCCTCATCCTCGAATTCATGTAGGTCTTTATCCAGCAGAGGAAACATCTGGGAAGGGGAGGAAGGGTCAATGGCTCTAGAGATAACCCTAGTGGCAAGGGAACGGATGCATGGAATGCAACAGCATCCACAGAGAACTAAAATGGCAGCGAACACCGAAATGGATACCAAAATGGAGGACACCAGGGTTTTATATTTACCAAACGCACTCATCCAGGAGTCCCACATCGAGGTATCCATCCCAGAATGAGATTTCATTTTACCATTCAGCGTCCTCAAACCTTCTAGGGCCATGGTCAAGCTACCATCGGAGGCCGTGTTATTAGGGATGAAAGTGCAACACTGTTCACCAAACATAGTACAAGCTCCACCTTTCTCCGCCAGTAGCATATCTACTGCAATGCGATTCTGGAATGTCATAAGAGAAGTTGCAGCCAGGCTCTCATGCTCCATACCGTTATCACACACCTGGCTCCTGTTATCTAACAAAAGACCGCTTGTTCTCGCAACCCCACGCTCTGAATGTGCCCTCCCTTCTGTATATATATTTATTTTCAGCATGAGAAAGTCCCCTGGCCCTGACACTTTTAACAATGTTTCAAGTCAGCTATGTTGCATAACACTTGCATACATCAACACAAGCCAACAGCAGATAATATTCAATCATATATATGGTAATGGCTAAAATGTAAAACACAGGAACCAATAATCCCTCTTTTTCACACCCCCCAGGGTGTGAACAAAAATTCAGCAATGAATCATATAACAGTCACAGAGTTTAAAATACCTTCATGTCAAAAGAGAATAACAGCTCATTCAAAAACAGAACAAAAAAAAAATGGTGTGAAATTTAAGTCCCCCTTTTGACACCCACAAGGGTGTCACTTAGCAAAAACAGGATAACACTTTATTGTTTATTGACATGTAAGATACCGGATAAAACTTTGGTCATGGAAAACAGAGTAAAGCAAAGCAAAGCAAAGCATTATTATAAACCATCTGGTCCTCTCAGCTACTCCTATCCTGCACCAGTTGGGCTTCATGCCACCCAGGGACTCAAAACCTTCACAACAGGGAGAACAAACATACTGGAAAGAAAACCCATCATAAAGATGTATAACAAGGAACTGTGGTGGTGTAAGATTTATTCTACTACCTCACCCACAGCATACCATGGGTCATCCTCAGTCAGTCTCATCCTCCCCTGAAAGCATGCTTCAGTATCAGCATCTCCAACTGGAGCATCAAGCAAAGGAATCATCATGCCTGAAGCCTTCACCACATCTGTAACAGACTTCTTGAAACACGGTATGATGCAAGCAGCACAACACGTCAAATAACAAATATAAGGGTCAGAAATCCAGTAACCACCATTCTAGTGTACTTACCAAAACCAGGCTCCCACTCAAGAGAACAGGCCAGACTCCTCCACCCCCGCCATGGTCCTCATCTCAGCAGATAGTGCATCAAGCCCACTAAGGGCCTTAGATATACTACCATCTGGACTGGTGTTATTAGGAATATATGTGCAACATTGTTCACCGAACATCTTGCATACGCCCCCCTGACTGGCAAGAAGCATATCCAAAGCAAGTCTATTCTGTCTGGCAACCCTAGATGTGGCCTCAAACTGTTCAGACATACCAGTGAGTGCATCACGGGGGTAATTAACAAAACGCTGTTGATCATAGTAGATGTAATGAATCCATGCAGTCTGTCTTGCATCCACTATGGCTGGACCTATAATCCATCATTCCTGCCCAAGGCCTGAAGCTCATGAGGAACCCCCACCGGCACTCCCAACAGGTTAGTGTGTATGTCAACTACATCCTCTGTCCATGGAGCACTACTTCTATGTCTCCCATGGGATGGAATGTTTTCAGGTCCCCTGGATACAGAACCCAACAGCTGTTCAGCAGTAACATCAACAATGGTCAGTGGAATTATCAAACTGGTCAGAGCACACGTACCTTGCCAGTCTCCTCTAAGAATGGGTCTCAGCACTCTTTTGGGTCCACAGATCCACCACACATCAGCCAGACCACTAGTTTGGTTTAGGCCTGTAACTGGCCAAGTGGAATTAATGGTTATGTTACTACTGCAATCAGCTTCAGGCAATCTCCCATAATCAATGCCATTACCTGTACCCGTGATGCAACTGTAATTGCCCCCATATGCCTCAACACCCCAAGGGGCCCGATGAGGAGGTACTGTAGGAAACACAAGGCTCAAAGAGGAACAGAGAGTTGAATTGGCCTCAACCAGGTATAAACCTCTCAGAATACACAACCACCCCTCTCCTTCTCCTATAGCAAATGGGTGTGTAGCCAGAACAGGTCTATCATGACCAATGTTTCATGTAACTCATGTAGTCCTTTCTTTTCAGGGTCTTAACTGTACCTCATATAAGAAAGCCACAAATTGTCCCTACCAATAACACCAGTCTCAGTGCCTAATTGATCAATAGCTGAATAGTCTAACATTAATTACCTGAATGGGATTTTTAACACAGTGGTGGCCAGTTCGGTCCAGGGGTGGTAGAGGAGTGTGTCTGGCCCTGGTTCATCTGGGACCTCTGGTTTTGGCAGCACCTTAATAGAAAACACACCCATCGTGTCTGTCCCGGTCCTTTGTAGTCCGAGGGTGTAAGTGCCTGCATCAGAGAGCTTAATAGTTTTGATGGTTAGCAAGATTTCATCACCTTTACAAAGTTCAACAGTGCTCCCAGGTTTTCCCATATCATGAAAAACCTATCCACCTTTGTGGGATCCCCTATGCTATAAGGATACCCTCTCTTCCAATCCCAGAACTGTCCCAAGTCGGTTATCCTGTAATCCCCATACGGACACCCTCCCAATTTAATATAATTTCATTTATAATTTTCGTCCACTTGTTCTGTAGACATACATTCAGCATTCCACGGGTCAGAACCTGGAATCCGCTGGTACATCACCATCTATTTCCATCGATTTCTCCAGAGTCCTGGAAATAAGGCCTCATACACAGGGAGTTAGACAACAGCCCCATAAAACTAAAACAGTCACACAGGTGAATGTAGCCCATAATACAGTGATCATAATATTTTCCCCATTTTCTAAACATACTATCAAACCCAATTAATCAGAGAAGTATCCACCCCAGTGTTTTTTTTTGTCAACCCGTGAGCCAGGGTGGTCAAACCAGCTGAGGCTTCGGGTACTGATTCGTCCAGAGCTGTGTTATTTGGGATGTCACCCACGATAAGACAGCTCAGACAAACAGCTTCCATGTGAAGCCCCACCCTTTCCCCGAGAACACATCACTTAGCAAGAGCCAGACACATCTTCACTTCTATGAACAAAAACAGGGGTGACAGGACAGGGAGGATTTTCTTCATTCGAGAGATGGCCCCCGGAATTCTGTTAATTCCAGTTCTCCTCTCGAACACTGTTTATTGTTCGATAGTGTCAGTGTGTCTTACCCTCCCACCGTGCGATATGAATCCGGGTAGCTCTTTCAGCTAGCTGTCACCAGGAGACCTTGGTATGGTCCCCCCAACAAGCCTCTGGGACTGGATTGAGTGACTTCACCTGTAGTTCACCTATAATGCATAAAATGCTGGACATACAGGCTTGGTTAACAAACAGTTTCTCATGTTTTATCTGATTCTATCTTTAACTTCTATGCCCATTTGTTAACTACATTAAAAAAATATTAGTTTCTTATCCAATAGGCCCCATCCTATCCTAGACCACAATTTACCTATCCCCCTTTTGATACCTGGCTATGCCCAGGTAACAACCTTACCTACTCTAAATAATGACTTAGGTAAGATTAGTATATTATCCTTCTGTTCTGACATTATCATGTAGGAGCGCCCCTTTAATTTTCCACATGTCCAATTCTCCCTTTTGTCTCCACTCAGTGACTGTTATCTACACACTCCGTTATCTCTGCTCGTCCTGGCTCCCTTCTAAAACTTCTCCTCTCTGCTCTCCAACCGTCAAGGTCTCTGCAGTGCGGGGGAGGGCTCATCTGTCTGCCTTTTCCCATGTTTCCACATTTTAACTAAATGTCCCACTGTTTGGCTTTATCTAAACTCATGGATTTTTATTTTTAGAAAAACATGTCTATGGTGGCAATTACTAAAGTCTTTATATAGGTTAAGTAAACTCCACTATAATTAAGTTACCTTAAAAAACAAATTAAATTAAAAAAAAAAAACAGTATTTTTAAACAGTATTACCCATGACCACAAATGTATTATTCAAATGGCACCCCCTTGTGGCTGATCAGACCACCCGAGAGAGCCATGAAATCCGGTCACGGGTTACACCATCCCCCCACATTCGTGTTCCATACCATATTAGACATATTAAAGAACCCTTTATCCTTAAAATAAAATAAAAATTACTTGTGTAATTAAAACTCATAAAATAAAAACTCATGAAGGTTCCATATGTGAGCGTGCCTCTTTAAAATATCATGTCTCTGGGAACATGGAAATCCCCTTAACCCAAACATTTACTACAAAAACAAAACCTAATAATTATGATAATCCCCTCAAACTCAAATAATTTGTCTCGATGTTTCATGTCTTATTCGTGTTTCTCCAAATTTTCTCCCAAAAATACTTCTTAAATACCCAGCCATTAGACAGACACACACAACTGTGATAAATGTGCACTGTCCCTTTAACATAAAAACCTCAGCCTGCAATCCACTCTGCGGGCCTTTCATAGTTCTCCATAATGAAAACAGATTCTAATGTTAGTATACCTTGACCTCCTGTTTAATTTCAATGATGTTATCTGAACAATCAAACCAAAATCAATACCCGGGAAGTACTTGTGTAAATGAATTAAAATAACTAAATAATTTGGTTAGAACACCACTCCCGTCTTACATCGACCACACCCTTCGCCCCGTACCTAGTGTACAGCTTATCTATTACTCAGTGGCTCAATTAATGTTTAACGTAAGTATGTTCAGATGTTGATTATGTAATTCTACAACATTAGTATAGTTCAAACCTCATAATATAAATCCGCAAAAAGAATTTTGCGTTAATAGAGTTTAACACTCTTTCCAACAGTCATGCACCCCCCTCAATATTCTATGATATAACTCTCATCAGCAAGCCTGCGACTTTTTCAACATTCTCACCGGTTCCAGCTCCAACTGAAACACCTAATGTACCACACTCGCTTTGTCCCCGACCTCATTCATATCGATATTAGTCCCCGACTGAATATCAAGCGTGTTTCATGCACAGGATTTGATTCTTACAAATCTTCATTTACGCCAGTAAGCAGACCAGTGGGAGACGCAATGGCCCCGCCTTCTATTCATTCTCTGTTTGGTCCCTTGGTTCTTAAATACATGGCTTTTATTTCTTTCAACTTCCTTGTCTCTGGCCTCCTGCTACGTCCCTCTCAACTCACATTCCATTGTTTTCAGCTGGGCCCCTGTTGGCGGCCACCCCCCTAGATAACCTGCTTGTGTCCATTTTAACTTCAATCCCTCCCAAACTTTCTTTATAGGCTTCCATTGTTCCTGTCCCCCTGATCTATATTCAATTTTTTGTTCTAGGAACTCATTAAACCTCAGCTTTGGAGTATTGGGGTTCGCCATTGTGAATTTGCTTTAAACGTAATTTAATTTAATTCAATCGGAATTTAATCGTAGTTTTAATCGAAATTCTCTCCTTCTATCTGAATATAGTTAGCATATACTTCGCCCGACGTTGATTAATGCCCACGAGGTATTCGAAGAGACACTATTGCTCGTGCTCTGCCTTATCTCAGAGCTTCTCCTTCGTATATTCAGGTTGAGAAAAACCGCATGGGTTTGTATAGCATTATGGAGCGCACAACCAAGGGATCTATTCGACTATTTAGTCTCAATATTTAAATATTATATTCAGATATTATTTCAATTATACATCAGTCATTTCATTCCTGATTATACATTTATACATGTACCTATTAACATAGGTACATACAATATAGAATTTATCCCCTCGGTGCCAGATTTGAAGAATAGTAATTAGCTATCCCCTACTGATCTCTATTCCCGACCCCTATCGGAACTATCACACATGTCCGACCCCTATCGGTGAATCTCTATCAGACTGAGCCGTACCGGGTCACGGGATAAAATTACAATTTATCCCCTCGGTGCCAGATTTGAAGAATAGTAATTAGCTATCCCCTACTGATCTCTATTCCCGACATTGGACAGTAAGCCTATTCACTTAGGACTCGGTCCCAATTTCGGAATTCATGCTTTTCCTTCGCACTTCTCAATATTTGCTATTCAGACTTACCTTTTTTAGTCGCGTAACGCACTCTGCATGTGTGGCTAGCTTGGGCGCTCTGAATACATTCCTGCTACGTGTGGTCTGAGGTCCATAATGATTGAAATTGTTTACCATGCCAGGGTAAGCCGACAAGAAACACAGCCCTTATTTCAAGTGTTTTTAAAATCCCCCGTGGGGAACATGAATGGTGGAAAAACGATTGGAACCATTTTCCTGTTTGACCGCTAGTTTTTAATGGGTGTTATGGCTCTTTCTGTGGTACTCAATTTGGGATATTATGTGAGGTAGACTTGTGGGCATTCCTAATATTTTCCACGACTTCCTCTTTTTGTATTGTAGTTTCAGTAGTGTAGTGGTTATCACGTTCGCCTCACACGCGAAAGTCAGAAACACCCTTAGTTTTCCACACATTAGGTTTCCGAAGTGTAGTGGTTATCACGTTCGCCTCACACGCGAAAGGTCCCTGGTTCGAAACCTGGCGGAAACATTTTGTAATATTCTATATTTCCTAATGCCCAGAGGCTAGCATTTGGTTTGAAACAGTTGAGGTTTGTCTAAACCTTGCTGTCTACCTAGATTGTTTTCTGTCATTACAGCTGCTTGATGTGACCGCTAGTTGTTAATGGGTACTATACACAATACCCCATAATGACAAAGCGATAACATATAGTTTTTATTAATGAAAAAAATATTTAAAAAAAAACTTATATACATACGTTTTCAGACCCTTTGCTATGAGGCTGGAAATGGAGCTCAGGTCCATCCTGTTTCCATTGATCATCCTTAGATATTTCTTTAACTTGATTGGAGTCCACCTGTGGTAAATTCAAATGATTGGTCATTTCTGCAGCATTGAAGGTACCCAAGAACACAGTGGCTTCCATCACTCTTAAATGGAAGAAGTTTTGAACCACCAAGCCTCTTCCAAGAGCCGGCGGCACACAATAATTCCCGGCTTCTCAAGCCTTATTGCTTAATTAATGGACTAAGTAATTTCTGACTTCATTAGGTTCTGAGAGCGATAAATGTCCCACCCAGCCAAAGTCAGCCACACCCTTTGAATTCCACTCATTAGGTTTCTGTAGTGTAGTGGTTATCACGTTCGCTTAACACGCGAAAGGTCCCCGGTTTGAGACCGGGCGGAAACATATTTTAAAAAATTGGACAGTAAGCCAATTCACTTAGGACTCGGTCCCAATTTCGGAATTCATGCTTTTCCTTCGCACTTCTCAATATTTGTTATTCAGACATACCTTTTTTAGTCGCGTAACGCACTCTGCATGTGTGGCTAGCTTGGGCACTCTGAATACATTCCTGCTACGTGTGGTCTGAGGTCCATAATGATTCAAATAGTTTACCATGCCAGGGTAAGCCGACAAGAAACACAGCCCTTATTTCAAGTGTTTTTAAAATCCCCCGTGGGGAACATGAATGGTGGAAAAACGATTGGAAGCATTTTCCTGTTCGACCGCTAGTTTTTAATGGGTATTATGGCTCTTGCTGTGGTACTCAATTTGGGATATTATGTGAGGTAGACTTGTGGGCATTCCTAATATTTTCCACGACTTCCTCTTTTTGTATTGTAGTTTCAGTAGTGTAGTGGTTATCACGTTCGCCTCACACGCGAAAGTCAGTCACACCCTTAGTTTTCCACACATTAGGTTTCCGTAGTGTAGTGGTTATCACGTTCTCGTCACACGCGAAAGGTCCCCGGTTCGAAACCGTGCGGAAACATTTTGTAATATTCAATATTTCCCAATGCCCAGAGGCTAGCATTTGGTTTGAAACAGTTGAGTTTTGTCTAAACCTTGCAGTCTACCTAGATTATTTTCTGTCATTACAGCTGCTTGATGTGACCGCTAGTTGTTAATGGGTACTATACACAATACCCCATAATGACAAAGCGATAACATATAGTTTTTATTAATGAAAAAAAAAAAAAAAAAAAAAACTTATATACATACGTTTTCAGACCCTTTGCTATGAGGCTGGAAATGGAGCTCAGGTCCATCCTGTTTCCATTGATCATCCTTAGATATTTCTTTAACTTGATTGGAGTCCACCTGTGGTAAATTCAAATGATTGGTCATTTCTGCAGCATTGAAGGTACCCAAGAACACAGTGGCTTCCATCACTCTTAAATGGAAGAAGTTTTGAACCACCAAGCCTCTTCCAAGAGCCGGCGGCACACAATAATTCCCGGCTTCTCAAGCCTTATTGCTTAATTAATGGACTAAGTAATTTCTGATTTCATTAGGTTCTGAGAGCGATAAATGTCCCACCCAGCCAAAGTCAGCCACACCCTTTGAATTACACTCATTAGGTTTCCGTAGTGTAGTGGTTATCACGTTCGCCTCACACGCGAAAGGTCCCCGGTTCGAAACCGGGCAGAAGCATTTTGTAATATTCAATATTTCCCAATGCCCAGAGGCTAACATTTGGTTTGAAACAGTTGAGGTTTGTCTAAACCTTGCTGTCTACCTTTCCGACCTGTGGATCAATGTTGCCGTTTTTTGGGGGACCTCCTCCGTGCGATCTGTATGATTGTGACCAGACTGACAGCTTCTCTGAGCCAGGCAAATTCATTTATCAGGGTCATTGTAATGGATATATCCAAATAAATGGCAATATAATCCAAGATAAAACAAACTAAAATGTAGATTATTTTCTGTCATTACAGCTGCTTGATGTGACCGCTAGTTTTTAATGGGTACTATACACAATACCCCATAATGACAAAGCGATAACATATAGTTTTTATTAATGAAAAAAATATTTAAAAAAAACATATTTACATACGTTTTCAGACCCTTTGCTATGAGGCTGGAAATTGAGCTCAGGTCCATCCTGTTTCCATTGATCATCCTTAGATATTTCTTTAACTTGATTGGAGTCCACCTGTGGTAAATTCAAATGATTGGTCATTTCTGCAGCATTGAAGGTACCCAAGAACACAGTGGCTTCCATCACTCTTGAATGGAAGAAGTTTTGAACCACCAAGCCTCTTCCAAGAGCCGGCGGCACACAATAATTCCCGGCTTCTCAAGCCTTATTGCTTAATTAATGGACTAAGTAATTTCTGATTTCATTAGGTTCTGAGAGCGATAAATGTCCCACCCAGCCAAAATCAGTCACACCCTTTGAATTCCTCTCATTAGGTTTCTGTAGTGTAGTGGTTATCACGTTCGCTTAACACGCGAAAGGTCCCCGGTTCGAGACCGGGCGGAAACATATTTAAAAAAATTGGACAGTAAGCCTATTCACTTAGGACTCGGTCCCAATTTCGGAATTCATGCTTTTCCTTCGCACTTCTCAATATTTGCTATTCAGACATACCTTTTTTAGTCGCGTAACGCACTCTGCATGTGTGGCTAGCTTGGGCGCTCTGAATACATTCCTGCTACGTGTGGTCTGAGGTCCATAATGATTCAAATAGTTTACCATGCCAGGGTAAGCTGACAAGAAACACAGCCCTTATTTCAAGTGTTTTTAAAATCCCCCGTGGGGAATATGAATGGTGGAAAAACGATTGGAACCATTTTCCTGTTTGACCGCTAGTTTTTAATGGGTATTATGGCTCTTTCTGTGGTACTCAATTTGGGATATTATGTGAGGTAGACTTGTGGGCATTCCTAATATTATCCACGACTTCCTCTTTTTGTATTGTAGTTTCAGTAGTGTAGTGGTTATCACGTTCGCCTCACACGCGAAAGTCAGTCACACCCTTAGTTTTCCACACATTAGGTTTCCGTAGTGTAGTGGTTATCACGTTCGCCTCACACGCGAAAGGTCCCCGGTTCGAAACCGTGCGGAAACATTTTGTAATATTCAATATTTCCCAATGCCCAGAGGCTAGCATTTGGTTTGAAACAGTTGAGTTTTGTCTAAACCTTGCAGTCTACCGAGATTATTTTCTGTCATTACAGCTGCTTGATGTGACCGCTAGTTTTTAATGGGTACTATACACAATACCCCATAATGACAAAGCGATAACATATAGTTTTTATTAATGAAATTTTTTTTTACAAAAAAAACTTATATACATACGTTTTCAGACCCTTTGCTATGAGGCTGGAAATTGAGCTCAGGTTCATCCTGTTTCCATTGATCATCCTTAGATGTTTCTTCAACTTGATTGGAGTCCACCTGTGGTAAATTCAAATGATTGGTCATTTCTGCAGCATTGAAGGTACCCAAGAACACAGTGGCTTCCATCACTCTTAAATGGAAGAAGTTTTGAACCACCAAGCCTCTTCCAAGAGCCGGCGGCACACAATAATTCCCGGCTTCTCAAGCCTTATTGCTTAATTAATGGACAAAGTAATTTCTGATTTCATTAGGTTCCGAGAGCGATAAACGTCCCACCCAGCCAAAGTCAGCCACACCCTTTGAATTAAACTCATTAGGTTTCCGTAGTGTAGTGGTTATCACGTTCGCCTCACACGCGAAAGGTCCCCGGTTCGAAACCGGGCGGAAGCAATTTGTAATATTCAATATTTCCCAATGCCCAGAGGCTAACATTTGGTTTGAAACAGTTGAGGTTTGTCTAAACCTTGCTGTCTACCTTTCCGACCTGTGGATCAATGTTGCCGTTTTTTGGGGGACCTCCTCCGTGCGATCTGAATGATTGTGACCAGACTGACAGCTTCTCTGAGCCAGGCAAATTCATTTATCAGGGTCATTGTAATGGATATATCCAAATAAATGGCAATATAATCCAAGTTAAAACAAACTAAAATGTAGATTATTTTCTATCATTACAGCTGCTTGATGTGACCGCTAGTTTTTAATGGGTACTATACACAATACCCCATAATGACAAAGCGATAACATATAGTTTTTATTAATGAAAAAAATATTTAAAAAAAACATATTTACATACGTTTTCAGACCCTTTGCTATGAGGCTGGAAATTGAGCTCAGGTCCATCCTGTTTCCATTGATCATCCTTAGATATTTCTTTAACTTGATTGGAGTCCACCTGTGGTAAATTCAAATGATTGGTCATTTCTGCAGCATTGAAGGTACCCAAGAACACAGTGGCTTCCATCACTCTTAAATGGAAGAAGTTTTGAACCACCAAGCCTCTTCCAAGAGCCGGCGGCACACAATAATTCCCGGCTTCTCAAGCCTTCTTGCTTAATTAATGGACTAAGCAATTTCTGATTTCATTAGGTTCTGAGAGCGATAAATGTCCCACCCAGCCAAAGTCAGTCACACCCTTTGAATTCCTCTCATTAGGTTTCTGTAGTGTAGTGGTTATCACGTTCGCTTAACACGCGAAAGGTCCCTGGTTCGAGACCGGGCGGAAACATATTTAAAAAAATTGGACAGTAAGCCTATTCACTTAGGACTCGGTCCCAATTTCGGAATTCATGCTTTTCCTTCGCACTTCTCAATATTTGCTATTCAGACATACCTTTTTTAGTCGCGTAACGCACTCTGCATGTGTGGCTAGCTTGGGCGCTCTGAATATATTCCTGCTACGTGTGGTCTGAGGTCCATAATGATTCAAATAGTTTACCATGCCAGGGTAAGCTGACAAGAAACACAGCCCTTATTCCAAGTGTTTTTAAAATCCCCCGTGGGGAATATGAATGGTGGAAAAACGATTGGAACCATTTTCCTGTTTGACCGCTAGTTTTTAATGGGTATTATGGCTCTTTCTGTGGTACTCAATTTGGGATATTATGTGAGGTAGACTTGTGGGCATTCCTAATATTATCCACGACTTCCTCTTTTTGTATTGTAGTTTCAGTAGTGTAGTGGTTATCACGTTCGCCTCACACGCGAAAGTTAGTCACACCCTTAGTTTTCCACACATTAGGTTTCCGTAGTGTAGTGGTTATCACATTCGCCTCACACGCCAAAGGTCCCCGGTTCGAAACCGTGCGGAAACATTTTGTAATATTCAATATTTCCCAATGCCCAGAGGCTAGCATTTGGTTTGAAACAGTTGAGTTTTGTCTAAACCTTGCAGTCTACCTAGATTATTTTCTGTCATTACAGCTGCTTGCTGTGACCGCTAGTTGTTAATGGGTACTATACACAATACCCCATAATGACAAGGCGATAACATATAGTTTTTATTAATGAAAAAAATATTTAAAAAAAAACTTATATACATACGTTTTCAGACCCTTTGCTATGAGGCTGGAAATTGAGCTCAGGTTCATCCTGTTTCCATTGATCATCCTTAGATGTTTCTTCAACTTGATTAGAGTCCACCTGTGGTAAATTCAAATGATTGGTCATTTCTGCAGCATTGAAGGTACCCAAGAACACAGTGGCTTCCATCACTCTTAAATGGAAGAAGTTTTGAACCACCAAGCCTCTTCCAAGAGCCGGCGGCACACAATAATTCCCGGCTTCTCAAGCCTTATTGCTTAATTAATGGACTAAGTAATTTCTGATTTCATTAGGTTCTGAGAGCGATAAACGTCCCACCCAGCCAAAGTCAGCCACACCCTTTGAATTCCACTCATTAGGTTTCCGTAGTGTAGTGGTTATCAAGTTCGCCTCACACGCGAAAGGTCCCCGGTTCGAAACCGGGCGGAAGCATTTTGTAATATTCAATATTTCCCAATGCCCAGAGGCTAACATTTGGTTTGAAACAGTTGAGGTTTGTCTAAACCTTGCTGTCTACCTCTCCGACCTGTGGATCAATGTTGCCGTTTTTTGGGGGACCTCCTCCGTGCGATCTGTATGAATGTGACCAGACTGACAGCTTCTCTGAGCCAGGCAAATTCATTTATCAGGGTCATTGTAATGGATATATCCAAATAAATGGCAATATAATCCAAGGTAAAACAAACTAAAATGTAGATTGTTTTCTATCATTACAGCTGCTTGATGTGACCGCTAGTTTTTAATGGGTACTATACACAATACCCCATAATGACAAAGCGATAACATATAGTTTTTATTAATGAAAAAAAGATTTAAAAAAAAACGTATTTACATACGTTTTCAGACCCTTTGCTATGAGGCTGGAAATTGAGCTCAGGTCCATCCTGTTTCCATTGATCATCCTTAGATATTTCTTCAACTTGATTGGAGTCCACCTGTGGTAAATTCAAATGATTGGTCATTTCTGCAGCATTGAAGGTACCCAAGAACACAGTGGCTTCCATCACTCTTAAATGGAAGAAGTTTTGAACCACCAAGCCTCTTCCAAGAGCCGGCGGCACACAATAATTCCCGGCTTCTCAAGCCTTATTGCTTAATTAATGGACTAAGTAATTTCTGATTTCATTAGGTTCTGAGAGCGATAAATGTCCCACCCAGCCAAAGTCAGTCACACCCTTTGAATTCCACTCATTAGGTTTCTGTAGTGTAGTGGTTATCACGTTCGCTTAACACGCGAAAGGTCCCTGGTTCGAGACCGGGCGGAAACATATTTAAAAAAATTGGACAGTAAGCCTATTCACTTAGGACTCGGTCCCAATTTCGGAATTCATGCTTTTCCTTCGCACTTCTCAATATTTGCTATTCAGACATACCTTTTTTAGTCGCGTAACGCACTCTGCATGTGTGGCTAGCTTGGGCGCTCTGAATATATTCCTGCTACGTGTGGTCTGAGGTCCATAATGATTCAAATAGTTTACCATGCCAGGGTAAGCTGACAAGAAACACAGCCCTTATTCCAAGTGTTTTTAAAATCCCCCGTGGGGAATATGAATGGTGGAAAAACGATTGGAACCATTTTCCTGTTTGACCGCTAGTTTTTAATGGGTATTATGGCTCTTTCTGTGGTACTCAATTTGGGATATTATGTGAGGTAGACTTGTGGGCATTCCTAATATTTTCCACGACTTCCTCTTTTTGTATTGTAGTTTCAGTAGTGTAGTGGTTTTCACGTTCGCCTCACACGCGAAAGTTAGTCACACCCTTAGTTTTCCACACATTAGGTTTCCGTAGTGTAGTGGTTATCACATTCGCCTCACACGCCAAAGGTCCCCGGTTCGAAACCGTGCGGAAACATTTTGTAATATTCAATATTTCCCAATGCCCAGAGGCTAGCATTTGGTTTGAAACAGTTGAGTTTTGTCTAAACCTTGCAGTCTACCTAGATTATTTTCTGTCATTACAGCTGCTTGCTGTGACCGCTAGTTGTTAATGGGTACTATACACAATACCCCATAATGACAAGGCGATAACATATAGTTTTTATTAATGAAAAAAATATTTAAAAAAAAACTTATATACATACGTTTTCAGACCCTTTGCTATGAGGCTGGAAATTGAGCTCAGGTTCATCCTGTTTCCATTGATCATCCTTAGATGTTTCTTCAACTTGATTAGAGTCCACCTGTGGTAAATTCAAATGATTGGTCATTTCTGCAGCATTGAAGGTACCCAAGAACACAGTGGCTTCCATCACTCTTAAATGGAAGAAGTTTTGAACCACCAAGCCTCTTCCAAGAGCCGGCGGCACACAATAATTCCCGGCTTCTCAAGCCTTATTGCTTAATTAATGGACTAAGTAATTTCTGATTTCATTAGGTTCTGAGAGCGATAAACGTCCCACCCAGCCAAAGTCAGCCACACCCTTTGAATTCCACTCATTAGGTTTCCGTAGTGTAGTGGTTATCAAGTTCGCCTCACACGCGAAAGGTCCCCGGTTCGAAACCGGGCGGAAGCATTTTGTAATATTCAATATTTCCCAATGCCCAGAGGCTAACATTTGGTTTGAAACAGTTGAGGTTTGTCTAAACCTTGCTGTCTACCTCTCCGACCTGTGGATCAATGTTGCCGTTTTTTGGGGGACCTCCTCCGTGCGATCTGTATGAATGTGACCAGACTGACAGCTTCTCTGAGCCAGGCAAATTCATTTATCAGGGTCATTGTAATGGATATATCCAAATAAATGGCAATATAATCCAAGGTAAAACAAACTAAAATGTAGATTGTTTTCTATCATTACAGCTGCTTGATGTGACCGCTAGTTTTTAATGGGTACTATACACAATACCCCATAATGACAAAGCGATAACATATAGTTTTTATTAATGAAAAAAAGATTTAAAAAAAAACGTATTTACATACGTTTTCAGACCCTTTGCTATGAGGCTGGAAATTGAGCTCAGGTCCATCCTGTTTCCATTGATCATCCTTAGATATTTCTTCAACTTGATTGGAGTCCACCTGTGGTAAATTCAAATGATTGGTCATTTCTGCAGCATTGAAGGTACCCAAGAACACAGTGGCTTCCATCACTCTTAAATGGAAGAAGTTTTGAACCACCAAGCCTCTTCCAAGAGCCGGCGGCACACAATAATTCCCGGCTTCTCAAGCCTTATTGCTTAATTAATGGACTAAGTAATTTCTGATTTCATTAGGTTCTGAGAGCGATAAATGTCCCACCCAGCCAAAGTCAGTCACACCCTTTGAATTCCACTCATTAGGTTTCTGTAGTGTAGTGGTTATCACGTTCGCTTAACACGCGAAAGGTCCCTGGTTTGAGACCGGGCGGAAACATATTTAAAAAAATTGGACAGTAAGCCTATTCACTTAGGACTCGGTCCCAATTTCGGAATTCATGCTTTTCCTTCGCACTTCTCAATATTTGCTATTCAGACATACCTTTTTTAGTCGCGTAACGCACTCTGCATGTGTGGCTAGCTTGGGCGCTCTGAATATATTCCTGCTACGTGTGGTCTGAGGTCCATAATGATTCAAATAGTTTACCATGCCAGGGTAAGCTGACAAGAAACACAGCCCTTATTCCAAGTGTTTTTAAAATCCCCCGTGGGGAATATGAATGGTGGAAAAACGATTGGAACCATTTTCCTGTTTGACCGCTAGTTTTTAATGGGTATTATGGCTCTTTCTGTGGTACTCAATTTGGGATATTATGTGAGGTAGACTTGTGGGCATTCCTAATATTTTCCACGACTTCCTCTTTTTGTATTGTAGTTTCAGTAGTGTAGTGGTTTTCACGTTCGCCTCACACGCGAAAGTTAGTCACACCCTTAGTTTTCCACACATTAGGTTTCCGTAGTGTAGTGGTTATCACATTCGCCTCACACGCCAAAGGTCCCCGGTTCGAAACCGTGCGGAAACATTTTGTAATATTCAATATTTCCCAATGCCCAGAGGCTAGCATTTGGTTTGAAACAGTTGAGTTTTGTCTAAACCTTGCAGTCTACCTAGATTATTTTCTGTCATTACAGCTGCTTGCTGTGACCGCTAGTTGTTAATGGGTACTATACACAATACCCCATAATGACAAGGCGATAACATATAGTTTTTATTAATGAAAAAAATATTTAAAAAAAAACTTATATACATACGTTTTCAGACCCTTTGCTATGAGGCTGGAAATTGAGCTCAGGTTCATCCTGTTTCCATTGATCATCCTTAGATGTTTCTTCAACTTGATTAGAGTCCACCTGTGGTAAATTCAAATGATTGGTCATTTCTGCAGCATTGAAGGTACCCAAGAACACAGTGGCTTCCATCACTCTTAAATGGAAGAAGTTTTGAACCACCAAGCCTCTTCCAAGAGCCGGCGGCACACAATAATTCCCGGCTTCTCAAGCCTTATTGCTTAATTAATGGACTAAGTAATTTCTGATTTCATTAGGTTCTGAGAGCGATAAACGTCCCACCCAGCCAAAGTCAGCCACACCCTTTGAATTCCACTCATTAGGTTTCCGTAGTGTAGTGGTTATCAAGTTCGCCTCACACGCGAAAGGTCCCCGGTTCGAAACCGGGCGGAAGCATTTTGTAATATTCAATATTTCCCAATGCCCAGAGGCTAACATTTGGTTTGAAACAGTTGAGGTTTGTCTAAACCTTGCTGTCTACCTCTCCGACCTGTGGATCAATGTTGCCGTTTTTTGGGGGACCTCCTCCGTGCGATCTGTATGAATGTGACCAGACTGACAGCTTCTCTGAGCCAGGCAAATTCATTTATCAGGGTCATTGTAATGGATATATCCAAATAAATGGCAATATAATCCAAGGTAAAACAAACTAAAATGTAGATTGTTTTCTATCATTACAGCTGCTTGATGTGACCGCTAGTTTTTAATGGGTACTATACACAATACCCCATAATGACAAAGCGATAACATATAGTTTTTATTAATGAAAAAAAGATTTAAAAAAAAACGTATTTACATACGTTTTCAGACCCTTTGCTATGAGGCTGGAAATTGAGCTCAGGTCCATCCTGTTTCCATTGATCATCCTTAGATATTTCTTCAACTTGATTGGAGTCCACCTGTGGTAAATTCAAATGATTGGTCATTTCTGCAGCATTGAAGGTACCCAAGAACACAGTGGCTTCCATCACTCTTAAATGGAAGAAGTTTTGAACCACCAAGCCTCTTCCAAGAGCCGGCGGCAGACAATAATTCCCGGCTTCTCAAGCCTTATTGCTTAATTAATGGACTAAGTAATTTCTGATTTCATTAGGTTCTGAGAGCGATAAATGTCCCACCCAGCCAAAGTCAGTCACACCCTTTGAATTCCACTCATTAGGTTTCTGTAGTGTAGTGGTTATCACGTTCGCTTAACACGCGAAAGGTCCCTGGTTTGAGACCGGGCGGAAACATATTTAAAAAAATTGGACAGTAAGCCTATTCACTTAGGACTCGGTCCCAATTTCGGAATTCATGCTTTTCCTTCGCACTTCTCAATATTTGCTATTCAGACATACCTTTTTTAGTCGCGTAACGCACTCTGCATGTGTGGCTAGCTTGGGCGCTCTGAATATATTCCTGCTACGTGTGGTCTGAGGTCCATAATGATTCAAATAGTTTACCATGCCAGGGTAAGCTGACAAGAAACACAGCCCTTATTCCAAGTGTTTTTAAAATCCCCCGTGGGGAATATGAATGGTGGAAAAACGATTGGAACCATTTTCCTGTTTGACCGCTAGTTTTTAATGGGTATTATGGCTCTTTCTGTGGTACTCAATTTGGGATATTATGTGAGGTAGACTTGTGGGCATTCCTAATATTTTCCACGACTTCCTCTTTTTGTATTGTAGTTTCAGTAGTGTAGTGGTTTTCACGTTCGCCTCACACGCGAAAGTTAGTCACACCCTTAGTTTTCCACACATTAGGTTTCCGTAGTGTAGTGGTTATCACATTCGCCTCACACGCCAAAGGTCCCCGGTTCGAAACCGTGCGGAAACATTTTGTAATATTCAATATTTCCCAATGCCCAGAGGCTAGCATTTGGTTTGAAACAGTTGAGTTTTGTCTAAACCTTGCAGTCTACCTAGATTATTTTCTGTCATTACAGCTGCTTGCTGTGACCGCTAGTTGTTAATGGGTACTATACACAATACCCCATAATGACAAGGCGATAACATATAGTTTTTATTAATGAAAAAAATATTTAAAAAAAAACTTATATACATACGTTTTCAGACCCTTTGCTATGAGGCTGGAAATTGAGCTCAGGTTCATCCTGTTTCCATTGATCATCCTTAGATGTTTCTTCAACTTGATTAGAGTCCACCTGTGGTAAATTCAAATGATTGGTCATTTCTGCAGCATTGAAGGTACCCAAGAACACAGTGGCTTCCATCACTCTTAAATGGAAGAAGTTTTGAACCACCAAGCCTCTTCCAAGAGCCGGCGGCACACAATAATTCCCGGCTTCTCAAGCCTTATTGCTTAATTAATGGACTAAGTAATTTCTGATTTCATTAGGTTCTGAGAGCGATAAACGTCCCACCCAGCCAAAGTCAGCCACACCCTTTGAATTCCACTCATTAGGTTTCCGTAGTGTAGTGGTTATCACGTTCGCCTCACACGCGAAAGGTCCCCGGTTCGAAACCTGGGCGGAAGCATTTTGTAATATTCAATATTTCCCAATGCCCAGAGGCTAACATTTGGTTTGAAACAGTTGAGGTTTGTCTAAACCTTGCTGTCTACCTCTCCGACCTGTGGATCAATGTTGCCGTTTTTTGGGGGACCTCCTCCGTGCGATCTGTATGAATGTGACCAGACTGACAGCTTCTCTGAGCCAGGCAAATTCATTTATCAGGGTCATTGTAATGGATATATCCAAATAAATGGCAATATAATCCAAGGTAAAACAAACTAAAATGTAGATTGTTTTCTGTCATTACAGCTGCTTGATGTGACCGCTAGTTTTTAATGGGTACTATACACAATACCCCATAATGACAAAGCGATAACATATAGTTTTTATTAATGAAAAAAAGATTTAAAAAAAAACGTATTTACATACGTTTTCAGACCCTTTGCTATGAGGCTGGAAATTGAGCTCAGGTCCATCCTGTTTCCATTGATCATCCTTAGATATTTCTTCAACTTGATTGGAGTCCACCTGTGGTAAATTCAAATGATTGGTCATTTCTGCAGCATTGAAGGTACCCAAGAACACAGTGGCTTCCATCACTCTTAAATGGAAGAAGTTTTGAACCACCAAGCCTCTTCCAAGAGCCGGCGGCACACAATAATTCCCGGCTTCTCAAGCCTTATTGCTTAATTAATGGACTAAGTAATTTCTGATTTCATTAGGTTCTGAGAGCGATAAATGTCCCACCCAGCCAAAGTCAGTCACACCCTTTGAATTCCACTCATTAGGTTTCTGTAGTGTAGTGGTTATCACGTTCGCTTAACACGCGAAAGGTCCCTGGTTTGAGACCGGGCGGAAACATATTTAAAAAAATTGGACAGTAAGCCTATTCACTTAGGACTCGGTCCCAATTTCGGAATTCATGCTTTTCCTTCGCACTTCTCAATATTTGCTATTCAGACATACCTTTTTTAGTCGCGTAACGCACTCTGCATGTGTGGCTAGCTTGGGCGCTCTGAATATATTCCTGCTACGTGTGGTCTGAGGTCCATAATGATTCAAATAGTTTACCATGCCAGGGTAAGCTGACAAGAAACACAGCCCTTATTCCAAGTGTTTTTAAAATCCCCCGTGGGGAATATGAATGGTGGAAAAACGATTGGAACCATTTTCCTGTTTGACCGCTAGTTTTTAATGGGTATTATGGCTCTTTCTGTGGTACTCAATTTGGGATATTATGTGAGGTAGACTTGTGGGCATTCCTAATATTTTCCACGACTTCCTCTTTTTGTATTGTAGTTTCAGTAGTGTAGTGGTTTTCACGTTCGCCTCACACGCGAAAGTTAGTCACACCCTTAGTTTTCCACACATTAGGTTTCCGTAGTGTAGTGGTTATCACATTCGCCTCACACGCCAAAGGTCCCCGGTTCGAAACCGTGCGGAAACATTTTGTAATATTCAATATTTCCCAATGCCCAGAGGCTAGCATTTGGTTTGAAACAGTTGAGTTTTGTCTAAACCTTGCAGTCTACCTAGATTATTTTCTGTCATTACAGCTGCTTGCTGTGACCGCTAGTTGTTAATGGGTACTATACACAATACCCCATAATGACAAGGCGATAACATATAGTTTTTATTAATGAAAAAAATATTTAAAAAAAAACTTATATACATACGTTTTCAGACCCTTTGCTATGAGGCTGGAAATTGAGCTCAGGTTCATCCTGTTTCCATTGATCATCCTTAGATGTTTCTTCAACTTGATTAGAGTCCACCTGTGGTAAATTCAAATGATTGGTCATTTCTGCAGCATTGAAGGTACCCAAGAACACAGTGGCTTCCATCACTCTTAAATGGAAGAAGTTTTGAACCACCAAGCCTCTTCCAAGAGCCGGCGGCACACAATAATTCCCGGCTTCTCAAGCCTTATTGCTTAATTAATGGACTAAGTAATTTCTGATTTCATTAGGTTCTGAGAGCGATAAACGTCCCACCCAGCCAAAGTCAGCCACACCCTTTGAATTCCACTCATTAGGTTTCCGTAGTGTAGTGGTTATCAAGTTCGCCTCACACGCGAAAGGTCCCCGGTTCGAAACCGGGCGGAAGCATTTTGTAATATTCAATATTTCCCAATGCCCAGAGGCTAACATTTGGTTTGAAACAGTTGAGGTTTGTCTAAACCTTGCTGTCTACCTCTCCGACCTGTGGATCAATGTTGCCGTTTTTTGGGGGACCTCCTCCGTGCGATCTGTATGAATGTGACCAGACTGACAGCTTCTCTGAGCCAGGCAAATTCATTTATCAGGGTCATTGTAATGGATATATCCAAATAAATGGCAATATAATCCAAGGTAAAACAAACTAAAATGTAGATTGTTTTCTATCATTACAGCTGCTTGATGTGACCGCTAGTTTTTAATGGGTACTATACACAATACCCCATAATGACAAAGCGATAACATATAGTTTTTATTAATGAAAAAAAGATTGAAAAAAAACGTATTTACATACGTTTTCAGACCCTTTGCTATGAGGCTGGAAATTGAGCTCAGGTCCATCCTGTTTCCATTGATCATCCTTAGATATTTCTTCAACTTGATTGGAGTCCACCTGTGGTAAATTCAAATGATTGGTCATTTCTGCAGCATTGAAGGTACCCAAGAACACAGTGGCTTCCATCACTCTTAAATGGAAGAAGTTTTGAACCACCAAGCCTCTTCCAAGAGCCGGCGGCACACAATAATTCCCGGCTTCTCAAGCCTTATTGCTTAATTAATGGACTAAGTCATTTCTGATTTCATTACGTTCTGAGAGCGATAAATGTCCCACCCAGCCAAAGTCAGTCACACCCTTTGAATTCCACTCATTAGGTTTCTGTAGTGTAGTGGTTATCACGTTCGCTTAACACGCGAAAGGTCCCTGGTTCGAGACCGGGCGGAAACATATTTAAAAAAATTGGACAGTAAGCCTATTCACTTAGGACTCGGTCCCAATTTCGGAATTCATGCTTTTCCTTCGCACTTCTCAATATTTGCTATTCAGACATACCTTTTTTAGTCGCGTAACGCACTCTGCATGTGTGGCTAGCTTGGGCGCTCTGAATATATTCCTGCTACGTGTGGTCTGAGGTCCATAATGATTCAAATAGTTTACCATGCCAGGGTAAGCTGACAAGAAACACAGCCCTTATTTCAAGTGTTTTTAAAATCCCCCGTGGGGAATATGAATGGTGGAAAAACGATTGGAACCATTTTCCTGTTTGACCGCTAGTTTTTAATGGGTATTATGGCTCTTTCTGTGGTACTCAATTTGGGATATTATGTGAGGTAGACTTGTGGGCATTCCTAATATTTTCCACGACTTCCTCTTTTTGTATTGTAGTTTCAGTAGTGTAGTGGTTATCACGTTCGCCTCACACGCGAAAGTCAGTCACACCCTTAGATTTCCACACATTAGGTTTCCGTAGTGTAGTGGTTATCACATTCGCCTCACACGCCAAAGGTCCCCGGTTCGAAACCGTGCGGAAACATTTTGTAATATTCAATATTTCCCAATGCCCAGAGGCTAGCATTTGGTTTGAAACAGTTGAGTTTTGTCTAAACCTTGCAGTCTACCTAGATTATTTTCTGTCATTACAGCTGCTTGCTGTGACCGCTAGTTGTTAATGGGTACTATACACAATACCCCATAATGACAAGGCGATAACATATAGTTTTTATTAATGAAAAAAATATTTAAAAAAAAACTTATATACATACGTTTTCAGACCCTTTGCTATGAGGCTGGAAATTGAGCTCAGGTTCATCCTGTTTCCATTGATCATCCTTAGATGTTTCTTCAACTTGATTAGAGTCCACCTGTGGTAAATTCAAATGATTGGTCATTTCTGCAGCATTGAAGGTACCCAAGAACACAGTGGCTTCCATCACTCTTAAATGGAAGAAGTTTTGAACCACCAAGCCTCTTCCAAGAGCCGGCGGCACACAATAATTCCCGGCTTCTCAAGCCTTATTGCTTAATTAATGGACTAAGTAATTTCTGATTTCATTAGGTTCTGAGAGCGATAAACGTCCCACCCAGCCAAAGTCAGCCACACCCTTTGAATTCCACTCATTAGGTTTCCGTAGTGTAGTGGTTATCAAGTTCGCCTCACACGCGAAAGGTCCCCGGTTCGAAACCGGGCGGAAGCATTTTGTAATATTCAATATTTCCCAATGCCCAGAGGCTAACATTTGGTTTGAAACAGTTGAGGTTTGTCTAAACCTTGCTGTCTACCTCTCCGACCTGTGGATCAATGTTGCCGTTTTTTGGGGGACCTCCTCCGTGCGATCTGTATGAATGTGACCAGACTGACAGCTTCTCTGAGCCAGGCAAATTCATTTATCAGGGTCATTGTAATGGATATATCCAAATAAATGGCAATATAATCCAAGGTAAAACAAACTAAAATGTAGATTGTTTTCTATCATTACAGCTGCTTGATGTGACCGCTAGTTTTTAATGGGTACTATACACAATACCCCATAATGACAAAGCGATAACATATAGTTTTTATTAATGAAAAAAAGATTTAAAAAAAAACGTATTTACATACGTTTTCAGACCCTTTGCTATGAGGCTGGAAATTGAGCTCAGGTCCATCCTGTTTCCATTGATCATCCTTAGATATTTCTTTAACTTGATTGGAGTCACCTGTGGTAAATTCAAATGATTGGTCATTTCTGCAGCATTGAAGGTACCCAAGAACACAGTGGCTTCCATCACTCTTAAATGGAAGAAGTTTTGAACCACCAAGCCTCTTCCAAGAGCCGGCGGCACACAATAATTCCCGGCTTCTCAAGCCTTATTGCTTAATTAATGGACTAAGTAATTTCTGATTTCATTAGGTTCTGAGAGTGATAAATGTCCCACCCAGCCAAAGTCAGTCACACCCTTTGAATTCCACTCATTAGGTTTCTGTAGTGTAGTGGTTATCACGTTCGCTTAACACGCGAAAGGTCCCCGGTTCGAGACCGGGCGGAAACATATTTTAAAAAATTGGACAGTAAGCCTATTCACTTAGGACTCGGTCCCAATTTCAGAATTCATGCTTTTCCTTCGCACTTCTCAATATTTGCTATTCAGACATACCTTTTTTAGTCGCGTAACGCACTCTGCATGTGTGGCTAGCTTGGGCGCTCTGAATACATTCCTGCTACGTGTGGTCTGAGGTCCATAATGATTCAAATAGTTTACCATGCCAGGGTATGCTGACAAGAAACACAGCCCTTATTTCAAGTGTTTTTAAAATCCCCCGTGGGGAATATGAATGGTGGAAAAACGATTGGAACCATTTTCCTGTTTGACCGCTAGTTTTTAATGGGTATTATGGCTCTTTCTGTGGTACTCAATTTGGGATATTATGTGAGGTAGACTTGTGGGCATTCCTAATATTTTCCACGACTTCCTCTTTTTGTATTGTAGTTTCAGTAGTGTAGTGGTTATCACGTTCGCCTCACACGCGAAAGTCAGTCACACCCTTAGTTTTCCACACATTAGGTTTCCGTAGTGTAGTGGTTATCACATTCGCCTCACACGCGAAAGGTCCCCGGTTCGAAACCGTGCGGAAACATTTTGTAATATTCAATATTTCCCAATGCCCAGAGGCTACCATTTGGTTTGAAACAGTTGAGTTTTGTCTAAACCTTGCAGTCTACCTAGATTATTTTCTGTCATTACAGCTGCTTGATGTGACCGCTAGTTTTTAATGGGTACTATACACAATACCCCATAATGACAAAGCGATAACATATAGTTTTTATTAATGAAAAAAATATTTAAAAAAAAACGTATTTACATACGTTTTCAGACCCTTTGCTATGAGGCTGGAAATTGAGCTCAGGTCCATCCTGTTTCCATTGATCATCCTTAGATATTTCTTTAACTTGATTGGAGTCCACCTGTGGTCAATTCAAATGATTGGTCATTTCTGCAGCATTGAAGATACCCAAGAACACAGTGGCTTCCATCACTCTTAAATGGAAGAAGTTTTGAACCACCAAGCCTCTTCCAAGAGCCGGCGGCACACAATAATTCCCGGCTTCTCAAGCCTTATTGCTTAATTAATGGACTAAGTAATTTCTGATTTCATTAGGTTCTGAGAGCGATAAATGTCCCACCCAGCCAAAGTCAGTCACACCCTTTGAATTCCTCTCATTAGGTTTCTGTAGTGTAGTGGTTATCACATTCGCTTAACACGCGAAAGGTCCCCGGTTCGAGACTGGGCGGAAACATATTCAAAAAAATTGGACAGTAAGCCTATTCACTTAGGACTCGGTCCCAATTTCGGAATTCATGCTTTTCCTTCGCACTTCTCAATATTTGCTATTCAGACATACCTTTTTTAGTCGCGTAACGCACTCTGCATGTGTGGCTAGCTTGGGCGCTCTGAATACATTCCTGCTACGTGTGGTCTGAGGTCCATAATGATTCAAATAGTTTACCATGCCAGGGTAAGCTGGCAAGAAACACAGCCCTTATTTCAAGTGTTTTTAAAATCCCCCGTGGGGAATATGAATGGTGGAAAAACGATTGGAACCATTTTCCTGTTTGACCGCTAGTTTTTAATGGGTATTATGGCTCTTTCTGTGGTACTCAATTTGGGATATTATGTGAGGTAGACTTGTGGGCATTCCTAATATTTTCCACGACTTCCTCTTTTTGTATTGTAGTTTCAGTAGTGTAGTGGTTATCACGTTCGCCTCACACGCGAAAGTCAGTCACACCCTTAGTTTTCCACACATTAGGTTTCCGTAGTGTAGTGGTTATCACATTCGCCTCACACGCGAAAGGTCCCCGGTTCGAAACCGTGCGGAAACATTTTGTAATATTCAATATTTCCCAATGCCCAGAGGCTACCATTTGGTTTGAAACAGTTGAGTTTTGTCTAAACCTTGCAGTCTACCTAGATTATTTTCTGTCATTACAGCTGCTTGATGTGACCGCTAGTTTTTAATGGGTACTATACACAATACCCCATAATGACAAAGCGATAACATATAGTTTTTATTAATGAAAAAAATATTTTAAAAAAAACGTATTTACATACGTTTTCAGACCCTTTGCTATGAGGCTGGAAATTGAGCTCAGGTCCATCCTGTTTCCATTGATCATCCTTAGATATTTCTTTAACTTGATTGGAGTCCACCTGTGGTAAATTCAAATGATTGGTCATTTCTGCAGCATTGAAGATACCCAAGAACACAGTGGCTTCCATCACTCTTAAATGGAAGAAGTTTTGAACCACCAAGCCTCTTCCAAGAGCCGGCGGCACACAATAATTCCCGGCTTCTCAAGCCTTATTGCTTAATTAATGGACTAAGTAATTTCTGATTTCATTAGGTTCTGAGAGCGATAAATGTCCCACCCAGCCAAAGTCAGTCACACCCTTTGAATTCCACTCATTAGGTTTCCGTAGTGTAGTGGTTATCACGTTCGCTTAACACGCGAATGGTCCCCGGTTCGAGACCGGGCGGAAACATATTTAAAAAAATTGGACAGTAAGCCTATTCACTTAGGACTCGGTCCCAATTTCAGAATTCATGCTTTTCCTTCGCACTTCTCAATATTTGCTATTCAGACATACCTTTTTTAGTCGCGTAACGCACTCTGCATGTGTGGCTAGCTTGGGCGCTCTGAATACATTCCTGCTACGTGTGGTCTGAGGTCCATACTGATTCAAATAGTTTACCATGCCAGGGTAAGCTGACAAGAAATACAGCCCTTATTTCAAGTGTTTTTAAAGTCCCCCGTGGGGAATATGAATGGTGGAAAAACGATTGGAACCATTTTCCTGTTTGACCGCTAGTTTTTAATGGGTATTATGGCTCTTTCTGTGGTACTCAATTTGGGATATTATGTGAGGTAGACTTGTGGGCATTCCTAATATTTTCCACGACTTCCTCTTTTTGTATTGTAGTTTCAGTAGTGTAGTGGTTATCACGTTCGCCTCACACGCGAAAGTCAGTCACACCCTTAGTTTTCCACACATTAGGTTTCCGTAGTGTAGTGGTTATCACGTTCGCCTCACACGCGAAAGGTCCCCGGTTCGAAACCGTGCGGAAACATTTTGTAATATTCAATATTTCCCAATGCCGAGAGGCTAGCATTTGGTTTGAAACAGTTGAGTTTTGTCTAAACCTTGCAGTCTACCTAGATTATTTTCTGTCATTACAGCTGCTTGATGTGACCGCTAGTTGTTAATGGGTACTATACACAATACCCCATAATGACAAAGCGATAACATATAGTTTTATTAATGAAAAAAATATTTTAAAAAAAACTTAGAGAGAAAATATTTTTCCACTTCACGTCAAAGTCAAGGAGCCTCCGGTGTCAATAAAAAAAGAACCAGCCATTTATCTATCGTCCTTTAAGAGAAATCGTACAACGACAGATTGGTGATGTTCACGGATAGGTTTTTTTTTTTCAACGGTTACAGATCCAGTTGCAGGGTGTTCTTACGAATCTTTTTAAAGTGTGCTGCGGAGCTCTGCGAGATTTCTGTGATTTTCTATGATTTTCTGAAATAACACACACTCACTAAACCCTCCGTAAATAACTCAGTTCTTAACGTAAAGACTTAAAACTCAGGATTATGTAAAGGCATACCCCAATCAGGATATAAGTTTATTTATAGCTTCCTGTGCCAACCGGAAGTGCCTTAAAAGGTCAGATCTTTTCAAAACTTCATATGTGTGATTAGGCAACCCCATAAACTGTAAGTCAGTCATTTCTCCCAACAGATGACAAAGAAAAGCTCTCTCTCACACACACACACACAGAAACACACACACAGCAAGGATGGAGTGACAAAGTGCGGTGCTTAAAGACACACAAAGCCTACAATGGCATTTCCATATTCTCTAGGCCGTGCCGAGTTCAACAAGATGCAACAAGACGCTTGACCGTAGCTCGCTCGGTCTAAGCACAGCGACCATTAGAAAAGTAGGCCCAAAATGAAGGCTGGCCCTCAATGTCATTTGCTTTTGGGTGACAGTGAGAGAACCATTAAGGTGAGAAGCACAATTCGACCTTAACTTAAAGACTTAAAACTCAGGATTCTTTAAGTTTCTATGTCAATCAAGACATGTGTTTACTTATAGCTTCCTGTGCCAACCGGAAGTGCCTTTAATTGGGTCACACTGTCTGTTTTGAAGGGTTAGAAAAGTCACATCTCTCCAAAACTTCATATGTGTGACTAGGTAACCCTCCTAAACTGTAAATCAGTCATTTCTCCCAGCAGATGTCAAAGAAAAGCTCTCACACACACACACAGCAAGGATGGAGTGATAAAGTGCGGTGCTCAAAGACACAGAGAGCAGGCAATGGCATAAACATAATCTCTAGGCCGTGCCGAGTTCAATGAGATATCCCGCTTGACCGTAGCTCGCTGGGTCTAAGCGCAGCGACCATTAGAAAAGTAGGCCCAAAATGAAGCCTGCCCCACAACGTCATTTGCTTTTGGGTGACAGTGAGAGAACCGTTAGGGTGAGAAGCACAATTCGACCTCAGGTACGTTCCTAAGGTCCTCCCGATCCGTGCAAGCCTAACGTTGACCGTGTGGCATTAACCCTTAATAGTTAAAAGAAGGTGTTTACTTCAAAGAGTTTGCATTGACTTCTTTCCCCATAGGAATACATTGCCTGCACCCCTAAATTCAACCTGAAGCCTATGTGGGTTATGAATGTCGTATGAACCTGTCTTCGATGACAGTCCATCAGGCCACTATGAGGTCTACCTGTGTTGATTCTAAGCTTCCTGGACCAACCGGAAGTGGTTAAAATCACCCTAAAAGTGTTTATTCATACCCTGCCTGCAGTTTGATAGACATAGTGCATTCAACCCTGTGTAAATCAGTCAATTCTTAAAGTAAGGACTTAAAACTCAGGATTCTGTAAAAGCATACCCCAGTGAGGATATGTGTTGACTTATAGCTTCCTGTGCCAACCGGAAGTGCCATAATTGGTGTCTCAGGGGATGTTTCGAGGGGTTAAAAAAGTCAGATCTTTCCAAAACTTCATAGATGTGATTAGGCAACCCCCATGAACTGTAAATCAGTCATTTTTCCCATAAAATTTCAAAGGAAAAATAAATCACACTAAAACACAACTTGGATGGAGGGACGTATTGGGGTGCGTAGAGACAGACAGTGACTGCAATAGTTAGCTTTGTTCGAGCTAAAAAAGAACCGTCAGACCTAGAGTTCCGAAACTTTAAAATCCTGTTCTAGACCTCCGGTCGATAGTGCGTGGTGAGTTAGGTGGCTCTAGAAGGTTCTCGGACCGAGAAACAGCCTCGTACATTTGCAATGATTTCAATTCATTTTGACCATTACGAAAATGACGACATTTATGAAAAGTCTCAGAGACACAAGACTAGGTGCATTGCGACCGTCTCGGCCCATAGAGACGGACCCCAACGTTTCTGTCCGATAGCTCATTCAAGGACCCCGTAGCAAGTCATGTAAAAAGTGGATTTTCAGCACCAATTAGGGTTTTGCTCGGACACCAAATGAACGATCGAGCCGAAACTTGGGATTCGGGGTCGCCTCAGCTAGGCCTACACATAACATAAGAAATGGACCCGCAGCTAGAACGTAACTACGTGTTTTATGTTTTTTTTATGGTTTGAACCGAAGGCGTTGTGAATTTTGGGCCAGCTCTGAAGTATGTGATAGTTGGCTACTAAACGAGTTGGAAAAAGTGGGTTTGGTGTCAGTTTGTATCAGTTTGGTGTCAGAATGATATCTAATTGACTGATGGACGGTGACTTGCTGGTGACTCTTGTCCATTTGCAATATGTTTAAACAGTGAGGTACCATCACCAAAGTGACATTCTGAAATCAACCCTAACGAGCGACTGAGATGAACCAGAATCACTGCCCAGCCATCCCGAGTTCATCGGGCCAGTCAATTTCACATTCCTGCAGGATTTTTATAGCATGACAAATTCGTGATGGTACCTGCCCATTGAACCATATTGCAAATGCACAGTGACTTTGTAAAAGTAAGAAAACATAAACAAATGGACATAATGAAATCACCATATTTTTTTGGGGGGTTACCAGTTGCACAACAATGCACGTGCATTTGCAATATGATTCAACAGTGAAAAAACATCACAAAATGGACATGATGAAGTCAACACAACGAGCGATGGAAAGGGGCAACTATCACTGCCAGGCCTTCCCGAGTTCATCTGGCCAGTCAATTTTGCATTTCTGCAGGATTTTTGAGCATGTCAAATTTCTTATGGTAAATGCCCATTGAACCATATTGCAAATGTACATGCACTTGCAATATGATTCTATAGTGAAAAAACATCACCAAATGGACATGATGAAATCAACACAACGAGTGATGGAAAGGTACAACTATCACTGCTCGGCCATCCTGTGTTCATCAGGACAGTCAATTTTGCATTTTTGAGCATGTCAAATTTCTTATGGTTAATGCCCATTGAACCATATTGCAAATGTACATGCACTTGCAATATGATTCTATAGTGAAAAAACATCACCAAATGGACATGATGAAATCAACACAACGAGTGATGGAAAGGAACAACTATCACTGCCCGGCCATCCCGAGTTCATCAGGCCAGTCAATTTAGCATTTTTGAGCATGTCAAATTTCTTATGGTAAATGCCCATTGAACCATATTGCAAATGTACATGCACTTGCAATATGATTCTATAGTGAAAAAACATCACCAAATGGACATGATGAAATCAACACAACGAGTGATGGAAAGGAACAACTATCACTGCCCGGCCATCCCGAGTTCTTCAGGCCAGTCAATTTTGCATTTCTGCTGGATTTTTGAGCATGTCAAATTTCTTATGGTATTTGGCCCCAAAAAAAGTGACTTTTGACTTTGACTTTTGACTTCCTATGAAATCATATTGCAAATGGACAAATCATATTCCTTATGCACAAGTTTTAAAAAATTATGATAATACAATTTTACAAATGTATATTCATATAGTTCTTAAGCATGATGAATTGACATAAAATCGAAACAATTTCGAAAAATGGTCCAGAAAGCACTTTTTTACGAGGGTGATAAGTTTAAATAAAAGTTCACATTTTCGACTTTTGACTTCCTATGAAATCATATTGCAAATGGAAAAAACATATGCCTTTTATGCACAAGTTTTAAAAAATGATGATAATAAAATATGACTAAAGTATGTTGATACAGTTCTTATACATGTGTAATTGACACAAAAATGCTAAGAATTTTGAAAAATGGTCCAGAAAGCACTTTTTCAAGGGTGTGTGAAGTTTTTTACAAAATTTTGATATTTTTGACCTTTGACTTTTGACTTCCTATGAAATCATATTGCAAATGGACAAAACATATTTCTTATGCGCATGTAAAAAAAAATGTATGCTAATAAAATTGGACAAAAGTATATTCATACAGTTCTTACACATGTGTAATTGACAAAAAAATCTAAAGAATTTCGAAAAACGGTCCAGAAAGCACTTTTTTAAGGGGTGATAATTTTTGACAAAAAAAATCATTTTTTCAAAATTTTGCTTTTGGATGTTGACTTGAGGTCCATTTCCAATATGAAAAACCACAGTGGAGCGCACTCGCCACCTGTTGGATTTTTGAAGTTTTACAACTGGCAATTGCCATTTGGCATTTGCAATCAACTTTGCATGAATCAACGCCGAATTGGATGGTATTGACCAATGTGTATATGGTTTGTCCGATGCCAATGATTTGCCATTCATTTTTTTCCACTTCCCTTACACTTATTAGGTTTCCGTAGTGTAGTGGTTATCACATTCGCCTAACACGCGAAAGATCCCCGGTTCGAGGCCGGGCGGAAACACATTTTAACAAATTGGACAGTAAGCCTATTCACTTAGGACTCTGTCCCAATTTCGGAATTCATGCTTTTCCTTTTCCTCATGCAAATTCATTTATCAGGGTCATTGTACTGGATATATCCAATGAAATGGCAATATAATCCAAGGTAAAACAAACAAAAATGTAGATTGTTTTCTGTCATTACAGCTGCTTGATGTGACGGCTAGTTTTTAATGGGTACTATACACAATACCCCATAATGACAAAGCGATAACATATAGTTTTTATTAATGAAAATTTAAAACATTTAAAAAACGTATTTACATACGTTTTCAGACCCTTTGCTATGAGGCTGGAAATTGAGCTCAGGTTCATCCTGTTTCCATTGATCATCCTTAGATGTTTCTTCAACTTGATTGGAGTCCACCTGTGGTAAATTCAAATGATTGGTCATTTCTGCAGCATTGAAGGTACCCAAGAACACAGTGGCTTCCATCACTCATAAATGGAAGAAGTTTTGAACCACCAAGCCTCTTCCAAGAGCCGGCGGCACACAATAATTCCCGGCTTCTCAAGCCTTATTGCTTAATTAATGGACTAAGTAATTTCTGATTTCATTAGGTTCTGAGAGCGATAAACGTCCCACCCAGCCAAAGTCAGCCACACCCTTTGAATTCCACTCATTAGGTTTCCGTAGTGTAGTGGTTATCAAGTTCGCCTCACACGCGAAAGGTCCCCGGTTCGAAACCGTGCGGAAGCATTTTGTAATATTCAATATTTCCCAATGCCCAGAGGCTAACATTTGGTTTGAAACAGTTGAGGTTTGTCTAAACCTTGCTGTCTACCTCTCCGACCTGTGGATCAATGTTGCCGTTTTTTGGGGGACCTCCTCCGTGCGATCTGTATGAATGTGACCAGACTGACAGCTTCTCTGAGCCAGGCAAATTCATTTATCAGGGTCATTGTAATGGATATATCCAAATAAATGGCAATATAATCCAAGGTAAAACAAACTAAAATGTAGATTGTTTTCTATCATTACAGCTGCTTGATGTGACCGCTAGTTTTTAATGGGTACTATACACAATACCCCATAATGACAAAGCGATAACATATAGTTTTTATTAATGAAAAAAAGATTTAAAAAAAAACGTATTTACATACGTTTTCAGACCCTTTGCTATGAGGCTGGAAATTGAGCTCAGGTTCATCCTGTTTCCATTGATCATCCTTAGATGTTTCTTCAACTTGATTGGAGTCCACCTGTGGTAAATTCAAATGATTGGTCATTTCTGCAGCATTGAAGGTACCCAAGAACACAGTGGCTTCCATCACTCTTAAATGGAAGAAGTTTTGAACCACCAAGCCTCTTCCAAGAGCCGGCGGCACACAATAATTCCCGGCTTCTCAAGCCTTATTGCTTAATTAATGGACTAAGTCATTTCTGATTTCATTAGGTTCTGAGAGCGATAAATGTCCCACCCAGCCAAAGTCAGTCACACCCTTTGAATTCCACTCATTAGGTTTCTGTAGTGTAGTGGTTATCACGTTCGCTTAACACGCGAAAGGTCCCCGGTTCGAGACCGGGCGGAAACATATTTTAAAAAATTGGACAGTAAGCCTATTCACTTAGGACTTGGTCCCAATTTCGGAATTCATGCTTTTCCTTCGCACTTCTCAATATTTGCTATTCAGACATACCTTTTTTAGTCGCGTAACGCACTCTGCATGTGTGGCTAGCTTGGGCGCTCTGAATATATTCCTGCTACGTGTGGTTTGAGGTCCATAATGATTCAAATAGTTTACCATGCCAGGGTAAGCTGACAAGAAACACAGCCCTTATTTCAAGTGTTTTTAAAATCCCCCGTGGGGAATATGAATGGTGGAAAAACGATTGGAACCATTTTCCTGTTTGACCGCTAGTTTTTAATGGGTATTATGGCTCTTTCTGTGGTACTCAATTTGGGATATTATGTGAGGTAGACTTGTGGGCATTCCTAATATTTTCCACGACTTCCTCTTTTTGTATTGTAGTTTCAGTAGTGTAGTGGTTATCACGTTCGCATCACACGCGAAAGTCAGTCACACCCTTAGTTTTCCACACATTAGGTTTCCGTAGTGTAGTGGTTATCACGTTCGCCTCACACGAAAGGTCCCCGGTTCGAAACCGTGCGGAAACATTTTGTAATATTCAATATTTCCCAATGCCCAGAGGCTAGCATTTGGTTTGAAACAGTTGAGTTTTGTCTAAACCTTGCAGTCTACCTAGATTATTTTCTGTCATTACAGCTGCTTGATGTGACCGCTAGTTGTTAATGGGTACTATACACAATACCCCATAATGACAAAGCGATAACATATAGTTTTTATTAATGAAAAAAATATTTAAAAAAAAACTTATATACATACGTTTTCAGACCCTTTGCTATGAGGCTGGAAATTGAGCTCAGGTCCATCCTGTTTCCATTGATCATCCTTAGATATTTCTTTAACTTGATTGGAGTCCACCTGTGGTAAATTCAAATGATTGGTCATTTCTGCAGCATTGAAGGTACCCAAGAACACAGTGGCTTCCATCACTCTTAAATGCAAGAAGTTTTGAACCACCAAGCCTCTTCCAAGAGCCGGCGGCACACAATAATTCCCGGCTTCTCAAGCCTTATTGCTTAATTAATGGACTAAGTCATTTCTGATTTCATTAGGTTCTGAGAGCGATAAATGTCCCACCCAGCCAAAGTCAGTCACACCCTTTGAATACCTCTCATTAGGTTTCTGTAGTGTAGTGGTTATCACGTTCGCTTAACACGCGAAAGGTCCCCGGTTCGAGACCGGGCGGAAGCATTTTGTAATATTCAATATTTCCCAATGCCCAGAGGCTAACATTTGGTTTGAAACAGTTGAGGTTTGTCTAAACCTTGCTGTCTACCTCTCCGACCTGTGGATCAATGTTGCCGTTTTTTGGGGGACCTCCTCCGTGCGATCTGTATGAATGTGACCAGACTGACAGCTTCTCTGAGCCAGGCAAATTCATTTATCAGGGTCATTGTAATGGATATATCCAAATAAATGGCAATATAATCCAAGGTAAAACAAACTAAAATGTAGATTGTTATCTGTCATTACAGCTGCTTGATGTGACCGCTAGTTTTTAATGGGTACTATACACAATACCCCATAATGACAAAGCGATAACATATAGTTTTTATTAATGAAAAAAATATTTAAAAAAAAACGTATTTACATACGTTTTCAGACCCTTTGCTATGAGGCTGGAAATTGAGCTCAGGTCCATCCTGTTTCCATTGATCATCCTTAGATATTTCTTTAACTTGATTGGAGTCCACCTGTGGTAAATTCAAATGATTGGTCATTTCTGCAGCATTGAAGGTACCCAAGAACACAGTGGCTTCCATCACTCTTAAATGCAAGAAGTTTTGAACCACCAAGCCTCTTCCAAGAGCCGGCGGCACACAATAATTCCCGGCTTCTCAAGCCTTATTGCTTAATTAATGGACTAAGTCATTTCTGATTTCATTAGGTTCTGAGAGCGATAAATGTCCCACCCAGCCAAAGTCAGTCACACCCTTTGAATACCTCTCATTAGGTTTCTGTAGTGTAGTGGTTATCACGTTCGCTTAACACGCGAAAGGTCCCCGGTTCGAGACCGGGCGGAAGCATTTTGTAATATTCAATATTTCCCAATGCCCAGAGGCTAACATTTGGTTTGAAACAGTTGAGGTTTGTCTAAACCTTGCTGTCTACCTCTCCGACCTGTGGATCAATGTTGCCGTTTTTTGGGGGACCTCCTCCGTGCGATCTGTATGAATGTGACCAGACTGACAGCTTCTCTGAGCCAGGCAAATTCATTTATCAGGGTCATTGTAATGGATATATCCAAATAAATGGCAATATAATCCAAGGTAAAACAAACTAAAATGTAGATTGTTATCTGTCATTACAGCTGCTTGATGTGACCGCTAGTTTTTAATGGGTACTATACACAATACCCCATAATGACAAAGCGATAACATATAGTTTTTATTAATGAAAAAAATATTTAAAAAAAAACGTATTTACATACGTTTTCAGACCCTTTGCTATGAGGCTGGAAATTGAGCTCAGGTCCATCCTGTTTCCATTGATCATCCTTAGATATTTCTTTAACTTGATTGGAGTCCACCTGTGGTAAATTCAAATGATTGGTCATTTCTGCAGCATTGAAGGTACCCAAGAACACAGTGGCTTCCATCACTCTTAAATGGAAGAAGTTTTGAACCACCAAGCCTCTTCCAAGAGCCGGCGGCACACAATAATTCCCGGCTTCTCAAGCCTTATTGCTTAATTAATGGACTAAGTAATTTCTGATTTCATTAGGTTCTGAGAGCGATAAATGTCCCACCCAGCCAAAGTCAGTCACACCCTTTGAATTCCACTCATTAGGTTTCTGTAGTGTAGTGGTTATCACGTTCGCTTAACACGCGAAAGGTCCCCGGTTCGAGACCGGGCGGAAACATATTTTAAAAAATTGGACAGTAAGCCTATTCACTTAGGACTCGGTCCCAATTTCGGAATTCATGCTTTTCCTTCGCACTTCTCAATATTTGCTATTCAGACATACCTTTTTTAGTCGCGTAACGCACTCTGCATGTGTGGCTAGCTTGGGCGCTCTGAATATATTCCTGCTACGTGTGGTCTGAGGTCCATAATGATTCAAATAGTTTACCATGCCAGGGTAAGCTGACAAGAAACACAGCCCTTATTTCAAGTGTTTTTAAAATCCCCCGTGGGGAATATGAATGGTGGAAAAACGATTGGAACCATTTTCCTGTTTGACCGCTAGTTTTTAATGGGTATTATGGCTCTTTCTGTGGTACTCAATTTGGGATATTATGTGAGGTAGACTTGTGGGCATTCCTAATATTTTCCACGACTTCCTCTTTTTGTATTGTAGTTTCAGTAGTGTAGTGGTTATCACGTTCGCCTCACACGCGAAAGTCAGTCACACCCTTAGTTTTCCACACATTAGGTTTCCGTAGTGTAGTGGTTATCACTTTCGCCTCACACGCGAAAGGTCCCCGGTTCGAAACCGTGCGGAAACATTTTGTAATATTCAATATTTCCCAATGCCCAGAGGCTAGCATTTGGTTTGAAACAGTTGAGTTTTGTCTAAACCTTGCAGTCTACCTAGATTATTTTCTGTCATTACAGCTGCTTGATGTGACCGCTAGTTGTTAATGGGTACTATACACAATACCCCATAATGACAAAGCGATAACATATAGTTTTTATTAATGAAAAAAATATTTAAAAAAAAACTTATATACATACGTTTTCAGACCCTTTGCTATGAGGCTGGAAATTGAGCTCAGGTCCATCCTGTTTCCATTGATCATCCTTAGATATTTCTTTAACTTGATTGGAGTCCACCTGTGGTAAATTCAAATGATTGGTCATTTCTGCAGCATTGAAGGTACCCAAGAACACAGTGGCTTCCATCACTCTTAAATGCAAGAAGTTTTGAACCACCAAGCCTCTTCCAAGAGCCGGCGGCACACAATAATTCCCGGCTTCTCAAGCCTTATTGCTTAATTGATGGACTAAGTCATTTCTGATTTCATTAGGTTCTGAGAGCGATAAATGTCCCACCCAGCCAAAGTCAGTCACACCCTTTGAATACCTCTCATTAGGTTTCTGTAGTGTAGTGGTTATCACGTTCGCTTAACACGCGAAAGGTCCCCGGTTCGAGACCGGGCGGAAGCATTTTGTAATATTCAATATTTCCCAATGCCCAGAGGCTAACATTTGGTTTGAAACAGTTGAGGTTTGTCTAAACCTTGCTGTCTACCTCTCCGACCTGTGGATCAATGTTGCCGTTTTTTGGGGGACCTCCTCCGTGCGATCTGTATGAATGTGACCAGACTGACAGCTTCTCTGAGCCAGGCAAATTCATTTATCAGGGTCATTGTAATGGATATATCCAAATAAATGGCAATATAATCCAAGGTAAAACAAACTAACATGTAGATTGTTATCTGTCATTACAGCTGCTTGATGTGACCGCTAGTTTTTAATGGGTACTATACACAATACCCCATAATGACAAAGCGATAACATATAGTTTTTATTAATGAAAAAAATATTTTAAAAAAAACGTATTTACATACGTTTTCAGACCCTTTGCTATGAGGCTGGAAATTGAGCTCAGGTCCATCCTGTTTCCATTGATCATCCTTAGATATTTCTTTAACTTGATTGGAGTCCACCTGTGGTAAATTCAAATGATTGGTCATTTCTGCAGCATTGAAGGTACCCAAGAACACAGTGGCTTCCATCACTCTTAAATGGAAGAAGTTTTGAACCACCAAGCCTCTTCCAAGAGCCGGCGGCACACAATAATTCCCGGCTTCTCAAGCCTTACTGCTTAATTAATGGACTAAGTAATTTCTGATTTCATTAGGTTCTGAGAGCGATAAATGTCCCACCCAGCCAAAGTCAGTCACACCCTTTGAATTCCACTCATTAGGTTTCTGTAGTGTAGTGGTTATCACGTTCGCTTAACACGCGAAAGGTCCCCGGTTCGAGACCGGGCGGAAACATATTTTAAAAAATTGGACAGTAAGCCTATTCACTTAGGACTCGGTCCCAATTTCGGAATTCATGCTTTTCCTTCGCACTTCTCAATATTTGCTATTCAGACATACCTTTTTTAGTCGCGTAACGCACTCTGCATGTGTGGCTAGCTTGGGCGCTCTGAATATATTCCTGCTACGTGTGGTCTGAGGTCCATAATGATTCAAATAGTTTACCATGCCAGGGTAAGCTGACAAGAAACACAGCCCTTATTTCAAGTGTTTTTAAAATCCCCCGTGGGGAATATGAATGGTGGAAAAACGATTGGAACCATTTTCCTGTTTGACCGCTAGTTTTTAATGGGTATTATGGCTCTTTCTGTGGTACTCAATTTGGGATATTATGTGAGGTAGACTTGTGGGCATTCCTAATATTTTCCACGACTTCCTCTTTTTGTATTGTAGTTTCAGTAGTGTAGTGGTTATCACGTTCGCCTCACACGCGAAAGTCAGTCACACCCTTAGTTTTACACACATTAGGTTTCCGTAGTGTAGTGGTTATCACGTTCGCCTCACACGCGAAAGGTCCCCGGTTCGAAACCGTGCGGAAACATTTTGTAATATTCAATATTTCCCAATGCCCAGAGGCTAGCATTTGGTTTGAAACAGTTGAGTTTTGTCTAAACCTTGCAGTCTACCTAGATTATTTTCGGTCATTACAGCTGCTTGATGTGACCGCTAGTTGTTAATGGGTACTATACACAATACCCCATAATGACAAAGCGATAACATATAGTTTTTATTAATGAAAAAAATATTTAAAAAAAAACTTATATACATACGTTTTCAGACCCTTTGCTATGAGGCTGGAAATTGAGCTCAGGTCCATCCTGTTTCCATTGATCATCCTTAGATATTTCTTTTTTCTTGATTGGAGTCCACCTGTGGTAAATTCAAATGATTGGTCATTTCTGCAGCATTGAAGGTACCCAAGAACACAGTGGCTTCCATCACTCTTAAATGCAAGAAGTTTTGAACCACCAAGCCTCTTCCAAGAGCCGGCGGCACACAATAATTCCCGGCTTCTCAAGCCTTATTGCTTAATTAATGGACTAAGTAATTTCTGATTTCATTAGGTTCTGAGAGCGATAAATGTCCCACCCAGCCAAAGTCAGTCACACCCTTTGAATACCTCTCATTAGGTTTCTGTAGTGTAGGGGTTATCACGTTCGCTTAACACGCGAAAGGTCCCCGGTTCGAGACCGGGCGGAAGCATTTTGTAATATTCAATATTTCCCAATGCCCAGAGGCTAACATTTGGTTTGAAACAGTTGAGGTTTGTCTAAACCTTGCTGTCTACCTCTCCGACCTGTGGATCAATGTTGCCGTTTTTTGGGGGACCTCCTCCGTGCGATCTGTATGAATGTGACCAGACTGACAGCTTCTCTGAGCCAGGCAAATTCATTTATCAGGGTCATTGTAATGGATATATCCAAATAAATGGCAATATAATCCAAGGTAAAACAAACTAAAATGTAGATTGTTATCTGTCATTACAGCTGCTTGATGTGACCGCTAGTTTTTAATGGGTACTATACACAATACCCCATAATGACAAAGCGATAACATATAGTTTTTATTAATGAAAAAAATATTTAAAAAAAAACGTATTTACATACGTTTTCAGACCCTTTGCTATGAGGCTGGAAATTGAGCTCAGGTCCATCCTGTTTCCATTGATCATCCTTAGATATTTCTTTAACTTGATTGGAGTCCACCTGTGGTAAATTCAAATGATTGGTCATTTCTGCAGCATTGAAGGTACCCAAGAACACAGTGGCTTCCATCACTCTTAAATGGAAGAAGTTTTGAACCACCAAGCCTCTTCCAAGAGCCGGCGGCACACAATAATTCCCGGCTTCTCAAGCCTTATTGCTTAATTAATGGACTAAGTAATTTCTGATTTCATTAGGTTCTGAGAGCGATAAATGTCCCACCCAGCCAAAGTCAGGCACACCCTTTGAATTCCACTCATTAGGTTTCTGTAGTGTAGTGGTTATCATGTTCGCTTAACACGCGAAAGGTCCCCGGTTCGAGACCGGGCGGAAACATATTTTAAAAAATTGGACAGTAAGCCTATTCACTTAGGACTCGGTCCCAATTTCGGAATTCATGCTTTTCCTTCGCACTTCTCAATATTTGCTATTCAGACATACCTTTTTTAGTCGCGTAACGCACTCTGCATGTGTGGCTAGCTTGGGCGCTCTGAATATATTCCTGCTACGTGTGGTCTGAGGTCCATAATGATTCAAATAGTTTACCATGCCAGGGTAAGCTGACAAGAAACACAGCCCTTATTTCAAGTGTTTTTAAAATCCCCCGTGGGGAATATGAATGGTGGAAAAACGATTGGAACCATTTTCCTGTTTGACCGCTAGTTTTTAATGGGTATTATGGCTCTTTCTGTGGTACTCAATTTGGGATATTATGTGAGGTAGACTTGTGGGCATTCCTAATATTTTCCACGACTTCCTCTTTTTGTATTGTAGTTTCAGTAGTGTAGTGGTTATCACGTTCGCCTCACACGCGAAAGTCAGTCACACCCTTAGTTTTCCACACATTAGGTTTCCGTAGTGTAGTGGTTATCACGTTCGCCTCACACGCGAAAGGTCCCCGGTTCGAAACCGTGCGGAAACATTTTGTAATATTCAATATTTTTCCCAATGCCCAGAGGCTAGCATTTGGTTTGAAACAGTTGAGTTTTGTCTAAACCTTGCAGTCTACCTAGATAATTTTCTGTCATTACAGCTGCTTGATGTGACCGCTAGTTGTTAATGGGTACTATACACAATACCCCATAATGACAAAGCGATAACATATAGTTTTTATTAATGAAAAAAATATTTTAAAAAAAACGTATATACAAACGTTTTCAGACCCTTTGCTATGAGGCTGGAAATTGAGCTCAGGTCCATCCTGTTTCCATTGATCATCCTTAGATATTTCTTTAACTTGATTGGAGTCCACCTGTGGTAAATTCAAATGATTGGTCATTTCTGCAGCATTGAAGGTACCCAAGAACACAGTGGCTTCCATCACTCTTAAATGCAAGAAGTTTTGAACCACCAAGCCTCTTCCAAGAGCCGGCGGCACACAATAATTCCCGGCTTCTCAAGCCTTATTGCTTAATTAATGGACTAAGTAATTTCTGATTTCATTAGGTTCTGAGAGCGATAAATGTCCCACCCAGCCAAAGTCAGTCACACCCTTTGAATACCTCTCATTAGGTTTCTGTAGTGTAGTGGTTATCACGTTCGCTTAACACGCGAAAGGTCCCCGGTTCGAGACCGGGCGGAAGCATTTTGTAATATTCAATATTTCCCAATGCCCAGAGGCTAACATTTGGTTTGAAACAGTTGAGGTTTGTCTAAACCTTGCTGTCTACCTCTCCGACCTGTGGATCAATGTTGCCGTTTTTTGGGGGACCTCCTCCGTGCGATCTGTATGAATGTGACCAGACTGACAGCTTCTCTGAGCCAGGCAAATTCATTTATCAGGGTCATTGTAATGGATATATCCAAATAAATGGCAATATAATCCAAGGTAAAACAAACTAAAATGTAGATAGTTATCTGTCATTACAGCTGCTTGATGTGACCGCTAGTTTTTAATGGGTACTATACACAATACCCCATAATGACAAAGCGATAACATATAGTTTTTATTAATGAAAAAAATATTTAAAAAAAACGTATTTACATACGTTTTCAGACCCTTTGCTATGAGGCTGGAAATTGAGCTCAGGTCCATCCTGTTTCCATTGATCATCCTTAGATATTTCTTTAACTTGATTGGAGTCCACCTGTGGTAAATTCAAATGATTGGTCATTTCTGCAGCATTGAAGGTACCCAAGAACACAGTGGCTTCCATCACTCTTAAATGGAAGAAGTTTTGAACCACCAAGCCTCTTCCAAGAGCCGGCGGCACACAATAATTCCCGGCTTCTCAAGCCTTATTGCTTAATTAATGGACTAAGTAATTCCTGATTTCATTAGGTTCTGAGAGCGATAAACGTCCCACCCAGCCAAAGTCAGCCACACCCTTTGAATTCCACTCATTAGGTTTCCGTAGTGTAGTGGTTATCACGTTTGCCTCACACGCAAAAGGTCCCTGGTTCGAAACCGGGCGGAAGCATTTTGTAATATTCAATATTTCCCAATGCCCAGAGGCTAACATTTGGTTTGAAACAGTTGAGGTTTTTCTAAACCTTGCTGTCTACCTCTCCGACCTGTGGATCAATGTTGCCGTTTTTTGGGGGACCTCCTCCGTGCGATCTGTATGAATGTGACCAGACTGACAGCTTCTCTGAGCCAGGCAAATTCATTTATCAGGGTCATTGTAATGGATATATCCAAATAAATGGCAATATAATCCAAGGTAAAACAAACTAAAATGTAGATTGTTATCTGTCATTACAGCTGCTTGATGTGACCGCTAGTTTTTAATGGGTACTATACACAATACCCCATAATGACAAAGCGATAACATATAGTTTTTATTAATGAAAAAAATATTTTAAAAAAAACGTATTTACATACGTTTTCAGACCCTTTGCTATGAGGCTGGAAATTGAGCTCAGGTCCATCCTGTTTCCATTGATCATCCTTAGATATTTCTTTAACTTGATTGGAGTCCACCTGTGGTAAATTCAAATGATTGGTCATTTCTGCAGCATTGAAGGTACCCAAGAACACAGTGGCTTCCATCACTCTTAAATGGAAGAAGTTTTGAACCACCAAGCCTCTTCCAAGAGCCGGCGGCACACAATAATTCCCGGCTTCTCAAGCCTTATTGCTTAATTAATGGACTAAGTAATTTCTGATTTCATTAGGTTCTGAGAGCGATAAATGTCCCACCCAGCCAAAGTCAGTCACACCCTTTGAATTCCACTCATTAGGTTTCTGTAGTGTAGTGGTTATCACGTTCGCTTAACACGCGAAAGGTCCCCGGTTCGAGACCGGGCGGAAACATATTTTAAAAAATTGGACAGTAAGCCTATTCACTTAGGACTCGGTCCCAATTTCGGAATTCATGCTTTTCCTTCGCACTTCTCAATATTTGCTATTCAGACATACCTTTTTTAGTCGCGTAACGCACTCTGCATGTGTGGCTAGCTTGGGCGCTCTGAATATATTCCTGCTACGTGTGGTCTGAGGTCCATAATGATTCAAATAGTTTACCATGCCAGGGTAAGCTGACAAGAAACACAGCCCTTATTTCAAGTGTTTTTAAAATCCCCCGTGGGGAATATGAATGGTGGAAAAACGATTGGAACCATTTTCCTGTTTGACCGCTAGTTTTTAATGGGTATTATGGCTCTTTCTGTGGTACTCAATTTGGGATATTATGTGAGGTAGACTTGTGGGCATTCCTAATATTTTCCACGACTTCCTCTTTTTGTATTGTAGTTTCAGTAGTGTAGTGGTTATCACGTTCGCCTCACACACGAAAGTCAGTCACACCCTTAGTTTTCCACACATTAGGTTTCCGTAGTGTAGTGGTTATCACGTTCGCCTCACACGCGAAAGGTCCCCGGTTCGAAACCGTGCGGAAACATTTTGTAATATTCAATATTTTTCCCAATGCCCAGAGGCTAGCATTTGGTTTGAAACAGTTGAGTTTTGTCTAAACCTTGCAGTCTACCTAGATTATTTTCTGTCATTACAGCTGCTTGATGTGACCGCTAGTTGTTAATGGGTACTATACACAATACCCCATAATGACAAAGCGATAACATATAGTTTTTATTAATGAAAAAAATATTTAAAAAAAAACTTATATACATACGTTTTCAGACCCTTTGCTATGAGGCTGGAAATTGAGCTCAGGTCCATCCTGTTTCCATTGATCATCCTTAGATATTTCTTTAACTTGATTGGAGTCCACCTGTGGTAAATTCAAATGATTGGTCATTTCTGCAGCATTGAAGGTACCCAAGAACACAGTGGCTTCCATCACTCTTAAATGCAAGAAGTTTTGAACCACCAAGCCTCTTCCAAGAGCCGGCGGCACACAATAATTCCCGGCTTCTCAAGCCTTATTGCTTAATTAATGGACTAAGTAATTTCTGATTTCATTAGGTTCTGAGAGCGATAAATGTCCCACCCAGCCAAAGTCAGTCACACCCTTTGAATACCTCTCATTAGGTTTCTGTAGTGTAGTGGTTATCACGTTTGCTTAACACGCGAAAGGTCCCCGGTTCGAGACCGGGCGGAAGCATTTTGTAATATTCAATATTTCCCAATGCCCAGAGGCTAACATTTGGTTTGAAACAGTTGAGGTTTGTCTAAACCTTGCTGTCTACCTCTCCGACCTGTGGATCAATGTTGCCGTTTTTTGGGGGACCTCCTCCGTGCGATCTGTATGAATGTGACCAGACTGACAGCTTCTCTGAGCCAGGCAAATTCATTTATCAGGGTCATTGTAATGGATATATCCAAATAAATGGCAATATAATCCAAGGTAAAACAAACTAAAATGTAGATTGTTATCTGTCATTACAGCTGCTTGATGTGACCGCTAGTTTTTAATGGGTACTATACACAATACCCCATAATGACAAAGCGATAACATATAGTTTTTATTAATGAAAAAAATATTTAAAAAAAACGTATTTACATACGTTTTCAGACCCTTTGCTATGAGGCTGGAAATTGAGCTCAGGTCCATCCTGTTTCCATTGATCATCCTTAGATATTTCTTTAACTTGATTGGAGTCCACCTGTGGTAAATTCAAATGATTGGTCATTTCTGCAGCATTGAAGGTACCCAAGAACACAGTGGCTTCCATCACTCTTAAATGGAAGAAGTTTTGAACCACCAAGCCTCTTCCAAGAGCCGGCGGCACACAATAATTCCCGGCTTCTCAAGCCTTATTGCTTAATTAATGGACTAAGTAATTTCTGATTTCATTAGGTTCTGAGAGCGATAAATGTCCCACCCAGCCAAAGTCAGTCACACCCTTTGAATTCCACTCATTAGGTTTCTGTAGTGTAGTGGTTATCACGTTCGCTTAACACGCGAAAGGTCCCCGGTTCGAGACCGGGCGGAAACATATTTTAAAAAATTGGACAGTAAGCCTATTCACTTAGGACTCGGTCCCAATTTCGGAATTCATGCTTTTCCTTCGCACTTCTCAATATTTGCTATTCAGACATACCTTTTTTAGTCGCGTAACGCACTCTGCATGTGTGGCTAGCTTGGGCGCTCTGAATATATTCCTGCTACGTGTGGTCTGAGGTCCATAATGATTCAAATAGTTTACCATGCCAGGGTAAGCTGACAAGAAACACAGCCCTTATTTCAAGTGTTTTTAAAATCCCCCGTGGGGAATATGAATGGTGGAAAAACGATTGGAACCATTTTCCTGTTTGACCGCTAGTTTTTAATGGGTATTATGGCTCTTTCTGTGGTACTCAATTTGGGATATTATGTGAGGTAGACTTGTGGGCATTCCTAATATTTTCCACGACTTCCTCTTTTTGTATTGTAGTTTCAGTAGTGTAGTGGTTATCACGTTCGCCTCACACACGAAAGTCAGTCACACCCTTAGTTTTCCACACATTAGGTTTCCGTAGTGTAGTGGTTATCACGTTCGCCTCACACGCGAAAGGTCCCCGGTTCGAAACCGTGCGGAAACATTTTGTAATATTCAATATTTTTCCCAATGCCCAGAGGCTAGCATTTGGTTTGAAACAGTTGAGTTTTGTCTAAACCTTGCAGTCTACCTAGATTATTTTCTGTCATTACAGCTGCTTGATGTGACCGCTAGTTGTTAATGGGTACTATACACAATACCCCATAATGACAAAGCGATAACATATAGTTTTTATTAATGAAAAAAATATTTAAAAAAAAACTTATATACATACGTTTTCAGACCCTTTGCTATGAGGCTGGAAATTGAGCTCAGGTCCATCCTGTTTCCATTGATCATCCTTAGATATTTCTTTAACTTGATTGGAGTCCACCTGTGGTAAATTCAAATGATTGGTCATTTCTGCAGCATTGAAGGTACCCAAGAACACAGTGGCTTCCATCACTCTTAAATGCAAGAAGTTTTGAACCACCAAGCCTCTTCCAAGAGCCGGCGGCACACAATAATTCCCGGCTTCTCAAGCCTTATTGCTTAATTAATGGACTAAGTAATTTCTGATTTCATTAGGTTCTGAGAGCGATAAATGTCCCACCCAGCCAAAGTCAGTCACACCCTTTGAATACCTCTCATTAGGTTTCTGTAGTGTAGTGGTTATCACGTTCGCTTAACACGCGAAAGGTCCCCGGTTTGAGACCGGGCGGAAGCATTTTGTAATATTCAATATTTCCCAATGCCCAGAGGCTAACATTTGGTTTGAAACAGTTGAGGTTTGTCTAAACCTTGCTGTCTACCTCTCCGACCTGTGGATCAATGTTGCCGTTTTTTGGGGGACCTCCTCCGTGCGATCTGTATGAATGTGACCAGACTGACAGCTTCTCTGAGCCAGGCAAATTCATTTATCAGGGTCATTGTAATGGATATATCCAAATAAATGGCAATATAATCCAAGGTAAAACAAACTAAAATGTAGATAGTTATCTGTCATTACAGCTGCTTGATGTGACCGCTAGTTTTTAATGGGTACTATACACAATACCCCATAATGACAAAGCGATAACATATAGTTTTTATTAATGAAAAAAATATTTAAAAAAAAATGTATTTACATACGTTTTCAGACCCTTTGCTATGAGGCTGGAAATTGAGCTCAGGTCCATCCTGTTTCCATTGATCATCCTTAGATATTTCTTTAACTTGATTGGAGTCCACCTGTGGTAAATTCAAATGATTGGTCATTTCTGCAGCATTGAAGGTACCCAAGAACACAGTGGCTTCCATCACTCTTAAATGGAAGAAGTTTTGAACCACCAAGCCTCTTCCAAGAGCCGGCGGCACACAATAATTCCCGGCTTCTCAAGCCTTATTGCTTAATTAATGGACTAAGTAATTCCTGATTTCATTAGGTTCTGAGAGCGATAAACGTCCCACCCAGCCAAAGTCAGCCACACCCTTTGAATTCCACTCATTAGGTTTCCGTAGTGTAGTGGTTATCACGTTTGCCTCACACGCAAAAGGTCCCTGGTTCGAAACCGGGCGGAAGCATTTTGTAATATTCAATATTTCCCAATGCCCAGAGGCTAACATTTGGTTTGAAACAGTTGAGGTTTTTCTAAACCTTGCTGTCTACCTCTCCGACCTGTGGATCAATGTTGCCGTTTTTTGGGGGACCTCCTCCGTGCGATCTGTATGAATGTGACCAGACTGACAGCTTCTCTGAGCCAGGCAAATTCATTTATCAGGGTCATTGTAATGGATATATCCAAATAAATGGCAATATAATCCAAGGTAAAACAAACTAAAATGTAGATTGTTATCTGTCATTACAGCTGCTTGATGTGACCGCTAGTTTTTAATGGGTACTATACACAATACCCCATAATGACAAAGCGATAACATATAGTTTTTATTAATGAAAAAAATATTTAAAAAAAAACGTATTTACATACGTTTTCAGACCCTTTGCTATGAGGCTGGAAATTGAGCTCAGGTCCATCCTGTTTCCATTGATCATCCTTAGATATTTCTTTAACTTGATTGGAGTCCACCTGTGGTAAATTCAAATGATTGGTCATTTCTGCAGCATTGAAGGTACCCAAGAACACAGTGGCTTCCATCACTCTTAAATGGAAGAAGTTTTGAACCACCAAGCCTCTTCCAAGAGCCGGCGGCACACAATAATTCCCGGCTTCTCAAGCCTTATTGCTTAATTAATGGACTAAGTAATTTCTGATTTCATTAGGTTCTGAGAGCGATAAATGTCCCACCCAGCCAAAGTCAGTCACACCCTTTGAATACATCTCATTAGGTTTCTGTAGTGTAGTGGTTATCACGTTTGCTTAACACGCGAAAGGTCCCCGGTTCGAGACCGGGCGGAAACATATTTTAAAAAATTGGACAGTAAGCCTATTCACTTAGGACTTGGTCCCAATTTCAGAATTCATGCTTTTCCTTCGCACTTCTCAATATTTGCTATTCAGACATACCTTTTTTAGTCGCGTAACGCACTCTGCATGTGTGGCTAGCTTGGGCGCTCTGAATACATTCCTGCTACGTGTGGTCTGAGGTCCATAATGATTCAAATAGTTTACCATGCCAGGGTAAGCTGACAAGAAACACAGCCCTTATTTCAAGTGTTTTTAAAATCCCCCGTGGGGAATATGAATGGTGGAAAAACGATTGGAACCATTTTCCTGTTTGACCGCTAGTTTTTAATGGGTATTATGGCTCTTTCTGTGGTACTCAATTTGGGATATTATGTGAGGTAGACTTGTGGGCATTCCTAATATTTTCCATGACTTCCTCTTTTTGTATTGTAGTTTCAGTAGTGTAGTGGTTATCACGTTCGCCTCACACGCGAAAGTCAGTCACACCCTTAGTTTTCCGCACATTAGGTTTCCGTAGTGTAGTGGTTATCACGTTCGCCTCACACGCGAAAGGTCCCCGGTTCGAAACCGTGCGGAAACATTTTGAAATATTCAATATTTCCCAATGCCCAGAGGCTAGCATTTGGTTTGAAACAGTTGAGTTTTGTCTAAACCTTGCAGTCTACCTAGATTATTTTCTGTCATTACAGCTGCTTGATGTGACCGCTAGTTGTTAATGGGTACTATACACAATACCCCATAATGACAAAGCGATAACATATAGTTTTTATTAATGAAAAAAATATTTTAAAAAAAACTTATATACATACGTTTTCAGACCCTTTGCTATGAGGCTGGAAATTGAGCTCAGGTCCATCCTGTTTCCATTGATCATCCTTAGATATTTCTTTAACTTGATTGGAGTCCACCTGTGGTAAATTCAAATGATTGGTCATTTCTGCAGCATTGAAGGTACCCAAGAACACAGTGGCTTCCATCACTCTTAAATGCAAGAAGTTTTGAACCACCAAGCCTCTTCCAAGAGCCGGCGGCACACAATAATTCCCGGCTTCTCAAGCCTTATTGCTTAATTAATGGACTAAGTAATTTCTGATTTCATTAGGTTCTGAGAGCGATAAATGTCCCACCCAGCCAGTCAGTCACACCCTTTGAATATCTCTCATTAGGTTTCTGTAGTGTAGTGGTTATCACGTTCGCTTAACACGTGAAAGGTCCCCGGTTCGAGACCGGCCGGAAACATATTTAAAAAAATTGGACAGTAAGCCTATTCACTTAGGACTCGGTCCCAATTTCAGAATTCATGCTTTTCCTTCGCACTTCTCAATATTTGCTATTCAGACATACCTTTTTTAGTCGCGTAACGCACTCTGCATGTGTGGCTAGCTTGGGCGCTCTGAATACATTCCTGCTACGTGTGGTCTGAGGTCCATAATGATTCAAATAGTTTAACATGCCAGGGTAAGCTGACATGAAACACAGCCCTTATTTCAAGTGTTTTTAAAATCCCCCGTGGGGAATATGAATGGTGGAAAAACGATTGGAACCATTTTCCTGTTTGACCGCTAGTTTTTAATGGGTATTATGGCTCTTTCTGTGGTACTCAATTTGGGATATTATGTGAGGTAGACTTGTGGGCATTCCTAATATTTTCCACGACTTCCTCTTTTTGTATTGTAGTTTCAGTAATGTAGTGGTTATCACGTTCGCCTCACACGCGAAAGTCAGTCACACCCTTAGTTTTCCACACATTAGGTTTCCGTAGTGTAGTGGTTATCACATTCTCCTCACACGCGAAAGGTCCCTGGTTCGAAACCATGCGGAAACATTTTGTAATATTCAATATTTCCCAATGCCCAGAGGCTAGCATTTGGTTTGAAACAGTTGAGTTTTGTCTAAACCTTGCAGTCTACCTAGATTATTTTCTGTCATTACAGCTGCTTGATGTGACCGCTAGTTGTTAATGGGTACTATACACAATACCCCATAATGACAAAGCGATAACATATAGTTTTTATTAATGAAAAAAATATTTAAAAAAAAACTTATATACATACGTTTTCAGACCCTTTGCTATGAGGCTGGAAATTGAGCTCAGGTCCATCCTGTTTCCATTGATCATCCTTAGATATTTCTTTAACTTGATTGGAGTCCACCTGTGGTAAATTCAAATGATTGGTCATTTCTGCAGCATTGAAGGTACCCAAGAACACAGTGGCTTCCATCACTCTTAAATGCAAGAAGTTTTGAACCACCAAGCCTCTTCCAAGAGCCGGCGGCACACAATAATTCCCGGCTTCTCAAGCCTTATTGCTTAATTAATGGACTAAGTCATTTCTGATTTCATTAGGTTCTGAGAGCGATAAATGTCCCACCCAGCCAAAGTCAGTCACACCCTTTGAATACCTCTCATTAGGTTTCTGTAGTGTAGTGGTTATCACGTTCGCTTAACACGCGAAAGGTCCCCGGTTCGAGACCTGGTGGAAACATATTTTAAAAAATTGGACAGTAAGCCTATTCACTTAGGACTCGGTCCCAATTTCAGAATTCATGCTTTTCCTTCGCACTTCTCAATATTTGCTATTCAGACATACCTTTTTTAGTCGCGTAACGCACTCTGCATGTGTGGCTAGCTTGGGCGCTCTGAATACATTCCTGCTACGTGTGGTCTGAGGTCCATAATGATTCAAATAGTTTACCATGCCAGGGTAAGCTGACAAGAAACACAGCCCTTATTTCAAGTGTTTTTAAAATCCCCCGTTGGGAATATGAATGGTGGAAAAACGATTGGAACCATTTTCCTGTTTGACCGCTAGTTTTTAATGGGTATTATGGCTCTTTCTGTGGTACTCAATTTGGGATATTATGTGAGGTAGACTTGTGGGCATTCCTAATATTTTCCACGACTTCCTCTTTTTGTATTGTAGTTTCAGTAATGTAGTGGTTATCACGTTCGCCTCACACGCGAAAGTCAGTCACACCCTTAATTTTCCACACATTAGGTTTCCGTAGTGTAGTGGTTATCACATTCTCCTCACACGCGAAAGGTCCCTGGTTCGAAACCATGCGGAAACATTTTGTAATATTCAATATTTCCCAATGCCCAGAGGCTAGCATTTGGTTTGAAACAGTTGAGTTTTGTCTAAACCTTGCAGTCTACCTAGATTATTTTCTGTCATTACAGCTGCTTGATGTGACCGCTAGTTTTTAATGGGTACTATACACAATACCCCATAATGACAAAGCGATAACATATAGTTTTTATTAATGAAAAAAATATTTAAAAAAAACTTATTTACATACGTTTTCAGACCCTTTGCTATGAGGCTGGAAATTGAGCTCAGGTCCATCCTGTTTCCATTGATCATCCTTAGATATTTCTTTAACTTGATTGGAGTCCACCTGTGGTAAATTCAAATGATTGGTCATTTCTGCAGCATTGAAGGTACCCAAGAACACAGTGGCTTCCATCACTCTTAAATGGAAGAAGTTTTGAACCACCAAGCCTCTTCCAAGAGCCGGCGGCACACAATAATTCCCGGCTTCTCAAGCCTTATTGCTTAATTAATGGACTAAGTCATTTCTGATTTCATTACGTTCTGAGAGCGATAAATGTCCCACCCAGCCAAAGTCAGTCACACCCTTTGAATTCCACTCATTAGGTTTCCGTAGTATAGTGGTTATCACGTTCGCTTAACATGCGAAAGGTCCCCGGTTCGAGACCGGGTGGAAACATATTTCAAAAAATTGGACAGTAAGCCTATTCACTTAGGACTCGGTCCCAATTTCAGAATTCATGCTTTTCCTTCGCACTTCTCAATATTTGCTATTCAGACATACCTTTTTTAGTCGCGTAACGCACTCTGCATGTGTGGCTAGCTTGGGCGCTCTGAATACATTCCTGCTACGTGTGGTCTGAGGTCCATAATGATTCAAATAGTTTACCATGCCAGGGTAAGCTGACAAGAAACACAGCCCTTATTTCAAGTGTTTTTAAAATCCCCCGTGGGGAATATGAATGGTGGAAAAACGATTGGAACCATTTTCCTGTTTGACCGCTAGTTTTTAATGGGTATTATGGCTCTTTCTGTGGTACTCAATTTGGGATATTATGTGAGGTAGACTTGTGGGCATTCCTAATATTTTCCACGACTTCCTCTTTTTGTATTGTAGTTTCAGTAATGTAGTGGTTATCACGTTCGCCTCACACGCGAAAGTCAGTCACACCCTTAGTTTTCCACACATTAGGTTTCTGTAGTGTAGTGGTTATCACATTCTCCTCACACGCGAAAGGTCCCTGGTTCGAAACCATGCGGAAACATTTTGTAATATTCAATATTTCCCAATGCCCAGAGGCTAGCATTTGGTTTGAAACAGTTGAGTTTTGTCTAAACCTTGCAGTCTACCTAGATTATTTTCTGTCATTACAGCTGCTTGATGTGACCGCTAGTTTTTAATGGGTACTATACACAATACCCCATAATGACAAAGCGATAACATATAGTTTTTATTAATGAAAAAAATATTTAAAAAAAACTTATTTACATACGTTTTCAGACCCTTTGCTATGAGGCTGGAAATTGAGCTCAGGTCCATCCTGTTTCCATTGATCATCCTTAGATATTTCTTTAACTTGATTGGAGTCCACCTGTGGTAAATTCAAATGATTGGTCATTTCTGCAGCATTGAAGGTACCCAAGAACACAGTGGCTTCCATCACTCTTAAATGGAAGAAGTTTTGAACCACCAAGCCTCTTCCAAGAGCCGGCGGCACACAATAATTCCCGGCTTCTCAAGCCTTATTGCTTAATTAATGGACTAAGTCATTTCTGATTTCATTACGTTCTGAGAGCGATAAATGTCCCACCCAGCCAAAGTCAGTCACACCCTTTGAATTCCACTCATTAGGTTTCCGTAGTATAGTGGTTATCACGTTCGCTTAACATGCGAAAGGTCCCCGGTTCGAGACCGGGTGGAAACATATTTCAAAAAATTGGACAGTAAGCCTATTCACTTAGGACTCGGTCCCAATTTCAGAATTCATGCTTTTCCTTCGCACTTCTCAATATTTGCTATTCAGACATACCTTTTTTAGTCGCGTAACGCACTCTGCATGTGTGGCTAGCTTGGGCGCTCTGAATACATTCCTGCTACGTGTGGTCTGAGGTCCATAATGATTCAAATAGTTTACCATGCCAGGGTAAGCTGACAAGAAACACAGCCCTTATTTCAAGTGTTTTTAAAATCCCCCGTGGGGAATATGAATGGTGGAAAAACGATTGGAACCATTTTCCTGTTTGACCGCTAGTTTTTAATGGGTATTATGGCTCTTTCTGTGGTACTCAATTTGGGATATTATGTGAGGTAGACTTGTGGGCATTCCTAATATTTTCCACGACTTCCTCTTTTTGTATTGTAGTTTCAGTAATGTAGTGGTTATCACGTTCGCCTCACACGCGAAAGTCAGTCACACCCTTAGTTTTCCACACATTAGGTTTCTGTAGTGTAGTGGTTATCACATTCTCCTCACACGCGAAAGGTCCCTGGTTCGAAACCATGCGGAAACATTTTGTAATATTCAATATTTCCCAATGCCCAGAGGCTAGCATTTGGTTTGAAACAGTTGAGTTTTGTCTAAACCTTGCAGTCTACCTAGATTATTTTCTGTCATTACAGCTGCTTGATGTGACCGCTAGTTTTTAATGGGTACTATACACAATACCCCATAATGACAAAGCGATAACATATAGTTTTTATTAATGAAAAAAATATTTAAAAAAAACGTATTTACATACGTTTTCAGACCCTTTGCTATGAGGCTGGAAATTGAGCTCAGGTCCATCCTGTTTCCATTGATCATCCTTAGATATTTCTTTAACTTGATTGGAGTCCACCTGTGGTAAATTCAAATGATTGGTCATTTCTGCAGCATTGAAGGTACCCAAGAACACAGTGGCTTCCATCACTCTTAAATGGAAGAAGTTTTGAACCACCAAGCCTCTTCCAAGAGCCGGCGGCACACAATAATTCCCGGCTTCTCAAGCCTTATTGCTTAATTAATGGACTAAGTCATTTCTGATTTCATTACGTTCTGAGAGCGATAAATGTCCCACCCAGCCAAAGTCAGTCACACCCTTTGAATTCCACTCATTAGGTTTCCGTAGTATAGTGGTTATCACGTTCGCTTAACATGCGAAAGGTCCCCGGTTCGAGACCGGGCGGAAACATATTTTAAAAAATTGAACAGTAAGCCTATTCACTTAGGACTCGGTCCCAATTTCAGAATTCATGCTTTTCCTTCGCACTTCTCAATATTTGCTATTCAGACATACCTTTTTTAGTCGCGTAACGCACTCTGCATGTGTGGCTAGCTTGGGCGCTCTGAATACATTCCTGCTACGTGTGGTCTGAGGTCCATAATGATTCAAATAGTTTACCATGCCAGGGTAAGCTGACAAGAAACACAGCCCTTATTTCAAGTGTTTTTAAAATCCCCCGTAGGGAATATGAATGGTGGAAAAACAATTGGAACCATTTTCCTGTTTGACCGCTAGTTTTGAATGGGTATTATGGCTCTTTCTGTGGTACTCAATTTGGGATATTATGTGAGGTAGACTTGTGGGCATTCCTAATATTTTCCACGACTTCCTCTTTTTGTATTGTAGTTTCAGTAATGTAGTGGTTATCACGTTCGCCTCACACGCGAAAGTCAGTCACACCCTTAGTTTTCCACACATTAGGTTTCCGTAGTGTAGTGGTTATCACATTCGCCTCACACGCGAAAGGTCCCTGGTTCGAAACCATGCGGAAACATTTTGTAATATTCAATATTTCCCAATGCCCAGAGGCTAGCATTTGGTTTGAAACAGTTGAGTTTTGTCTAAACCTTGCAGTCTACCTAGATTATTTTCTGTCATTACAGCTGCTTGATGTGACCGCTAGTTTTTAATGGGTACTATACACAATACCCCATAATGACAAAGCGATAACATATAATTTTTATTAATGAAAAAAATATTTAAAAAAAAACTTATTTACATACGTTTTCAGACCCTTTGCTATGAGGCTGGAAATTGAGCTCAGGTCCATCCTGTTTCCATTGATCATCCTTAGATATTTCTTTAACTTGATTGGAGTCCACCTGTGGTAAATTCAAATGATTGGTCATTTCTGCAGCATTGAAGGTACCCAAGAACACAGTGGCTTCCATCACTCTTAAATGGAAGAAGTTTTGAACCACCAAGCCTCTTCCAAGAGCCGGCGGCACACAATAATTCCCGGCTTCTCAAGCCTTATTGCTTAATTAATGGACTAAGTAATTTCTGATTTCATTAGGTTCTGAGAGCGATAAATGTCCCACCCAGCCAAAGTCAGTCACACCCTTTGAATACATCTCATTAGGTTTCTGTAGTGTAGTGGTTATCATGTTTGCTTAACACGCGAAAGGTCCCTGGTTCGAGACCGGGCGGAAACATATTTAAAAAATTGGACAGTAAGCCTATTCACTTAGGACTTGGTCCCAATTTCAGAATTCATGCTTTTCCTTCGCTCTTCTCAATATTTGCTATTCAGACATACCTTTTTTAGTCGCGTAACGCACTCTGCATGTGTGGCTAGCTTGGGCGCTCTGAATACATTCCTGCTACGTGTGGTCTGAGGTCCATAATGATTCAAATAGTTTACCATTCCAGGGTAAGCTGACAAGAAACACAGCCCTTATTTCAAGTGTTTTTAAAATCCCCCGTAGGGAATATGAATGGTGGAAAAACGATTGGAACCATTTTCCTGTTTGACCGCTAGTTTTTAATGGGTATTATGGCTCTTTCTGTGGTACTCAATTTGGGATATTATGTGAGGTAGACTTGTGGGCATTCCTAATATTTTCCACGACTTCCTCTTTTTGTATTGTAGTTTCAGTAATGTAGTGGTTATCACGTTCGCCTCACACGCGAAAGTCAGTCACACCCTTAGTTTTCCACACATTAGGTTTCCGTAGTGTAGTGGTTATCACATTCGCCTCACACGCGAAAGGTCCCTGGTTCGAAACCATGCGGAAACATTTTGTAATATTCAATATTTCCCAATGCCCAGAGGCTAGCATTTGGTTTGAAACAGTTGAGTTTTGTCTAAACCTTGCAGTCTACCTAGATTATTTTCTGTCATTACAGCTGCTTGATGTGACCGCTAGTTTTTAATGGGTACTATACACAATACCCCATAATGACAAAGCGATAACATATAATTTTTATTAATGAAAAAAATATTTAAAAAAAAAATTATTTACATACGTTTTCAGACCCTTTGCTATGAGGCTGGAAATTGAGCTCAGGTCCATCCTGTTTCCATTGATCATCCTTAGATATTTCTTTAACTTGATTGGAGTCCACCTGTGGTAAATTCAAATGATTGGTCATTTCTGCAGCATTGAAGGTACCCAAGAACACAGTGGCTTCCATCACTCTTAAATGGAAGAAGTTTTGAACCACCAAGCCTCTTCCAAGAGCCGGCGGCACACAATAATTCCCGGCTTCTCAAGCCTTATTGCTTAATTAATGGACTAAGTAATTTCTGATTTCATTACGTTCTGAGAGCGATAAATGTCCCACCCAGCCAAAGTCAGTCACACCCTTTGAATTCCACTCATTAGGTTTCCGTAGTATAGTGGTTATCACGTTCGCTTAACACACGAAAGGTCCCCGGTTCGAGACCGGGTGGAAACATATTTTAAAAAATTGGACAGTAAGCCTATTCACTTAGGACTCGGTCCCAATTTCGGAATTCATGCTTTTCCTTCGCACTTCTCAATATTTGCTATTCAGACATACCTTTTTTAGTCGCGTAACGCACTCTGCATGTGTGGCTAGCTTGGGCGCTCTGAATACATTCCTGCTACGTGTGGTCTGAGGTCCATAATGATTCAAATAGTTTACCATGCCAGGGTAAGCTGACAAGAAACACAGCCCTTATTTCAAGTGTTTTTAAAATCCCCCGTGGGGAATATGAATGGTGGAAAAACGATTGGAACCATTTTCGTGTTTGACCGCTAGTTTTTAATGGGTATTATGGCTCTTTCTGTGGTACTGCAATTTGGGATATTATGTGAGGTAGACTTGTGGGCATTCCTAATATTTTCCACGACTTCCTCTTTTTGTATTGTAGTTTCAGTAGTGTAGTGGTTATCACGTTCGCCTCACACGCGAAAGTCAGTCACACCCTTAGTTTTCCACACATTAGGTTTCTGTAGTGTAGTGGTTATCACATTTGCCTCACACGCGAAAGGTCCCTGGTTCGAAACCGTGCGGAAACATTTTGTAATATTCAATATTTCCCAATGCCCAGAGGCTAGCATTTGGTTTGAAACAGTTGAGTTTTGTCTAAACCTTGCAGTCTACCTAGATTATTTTCTGTCATTACAGCTGCTTGATGTGACCGCTAGTTTTTAATGGGTACTATACACAATACCCCATAATGACAAAGCGATAACATATAATTTTTATTAATGAAAAAAATATTTAAAAAAAAACTTATTTACATACGTTTTCAGACCCTTTGCTATGAGGCTGGAAATTGAGCTCAGGTCCATCCTGTTTCCATTGATCATCCTTAGATATTTCTTTAACTTGATTGGAGTCCACCTGTGGTAAATTCAAATGATTGGTCATTTCTGCAGCATTGAAGGTACCCAAGAACACAGTGGCTTCCATCACTCTTAAATGGAAGAAGTTTTGAACCACCAAGCCTCTTCCAAGAGCCGGCGGCACACAATAATTCCCGGCTTCTCAAGCCTTATTGCTTAATTAATGGACTAAGTAATTTCTGATTTCATTACGTTCTGAGAGCGATAAATGTCCCACCCAGCCAAAGTCACTCACACCCTTTGAATTCCACTCATTAGGTTTCTGTAGTGTAGTGGTTATCACGTTCGCTTAACACGCGAAAGGTCCCCGGTTCGAGACCGGGCGGAAAAATATTTAAAAAATTGGACAGTAAGCCTATTCACTTAGGACTCGGTCCCAATTTCGGAATTCATGCTTTTCCTTCGCACTTCTCAATATTTGCTATTCAGACATACCTTTTTTAGTCGCGTAACGCACTCTGCATGTGTGGCTAGCTTGGGCGCTCTGAATACATTCCTGCTACGTGTGGTCTGAGGTCCATAATGATTCAAATAGTTTACCATGCCAGGGTAAGCTGACAAGAAACACAGCCCTTATTTCAAGTGTTTTTAAAATCCCCCGTGGGGAATATGAATGGTGGAAAAACGATTGGAACCATTTTCCTGTTTGACCGCTAGTTTTTAATGGGTATTATGGCTCTTTCTGTGGTACTCAATTTGGGATATTATGTGAGGTAGACTTGTGGGCATTCCTAATATTTTCCACGACTTCCTCTTTTTGTATTGTAGTTTCAGTAGTGTAGTGGTTATCACGTTCGCCTCACACGCGAAAGTCAGTCACACCCTTAGTTTTCCACACATTAGGTTTCCGTAGTGTAGATGGTTATCACGTTCGCCTCACACGCGAAAGGTCCCCGGTTCGAAACCGTGCGGAAACATTTTGTAATATTCAATATTTCCCAATGCCCAGAGGCTAGCATTTGGTTTGAAACAGTTGAGTTTTGTCTAAACCTTGCAGTCTACCTAGATTATTTTCTGTCATTACAGCTGCTTGATGTGACCGCTAGTTGTTAATGGGTACTATACACAATACCCCATAATGACAAAGCGATAACATATAGTTTTTATTAATGAAAAAAATATTTAAAAAAAAACGTATTACATACGTTTTCAGACCCTTTGCTATGAGGCTGGAAATTGAGCTCAGGTCCATCCTGTTTCCATTGATCATCCTTAGATGTTTCTTCAACTTGATTGGAGTCCACCTGTGGTAAATTCAAATGATTGGTCATTTCTGCAGCATTGAAGGTACCCAAGAACACAGTGGCTTCCATCACTCTTAAATGGAAGAAGTTTTGAACCACCAAGCCTCTTCCAAGAGCCGGCGGCACACAATAATTCCCGGCTTCTCAAGCCTTATTGCTTAATTAATGGACTAAGTAATTTCTGATTTCATTAGGTTCTGAGAGCGATAAACGTCCCACCCAGCCAAAGTCAGCCACACCCTTTGAATTACACTCATTAGGTTTCCGTAGTGTAGTGGTTATCACGTTGCCTCACACACAAAGGTCCCTGGTTCGAAACCAGGCGGAAGCATTTTGTAATATTCAATATTTCCCAATGCCCAGAGGCTAACATTTGGTTTGAAACAGTTGAGGTTTGTCTAAACCTTGCTGTCTACCTCTCCGACCTGTGGATCAATGTTGCCGTTTTTTGGGGGACCTCCTCCGTGCGATCTGTATGAATGTGACCAGACTGACAGCTTCTCTGAGCCAGGCAAATTCATTTATCAGGGTCATTGTAATGGATATATCCAAATAAATGGCAATATTAATCCAAGGTAAAACAAACTAAAATGTAGATTGTTTTCTGTCATTACAGCTGCTTGATGTGACCGCTAGTTTTTAATGGGTACTATACACAATACCCCATAATGACAAAGCGATAACATATAGTTTTTATTAATGAAAAAAATATTTAAAAAAAAACTTATTTACATACGTTTTCAGACCCTTTGCTATGAGGCTGGAAATTGAGCTCAGGTCCATCCTGTTTCCATTGATCATCCTTAGATGTTTCTTCAACTTGATAGGAGTCCACCTGTGGTAAATTCAAATGATTGGTCATTTCTGCAGCATTGAAGGTACCCAAGAACACAGTGGCTTCCATCACTCTTAATGGAAGAAGTTTTGAACCACCAAGCCTCTTCCAAGAGCCGGCGGCACACAATAATTCCCGGCTTCTCAAACCTATTGCTTAATTAATGGACTAAGTAATTCTGATTTCATTAGGTTCTGCGAGCGATAAATGTCCCACCCAGCCAAAGTCAGTCACACCCTTTGAATTCCACTCATTAGGTTTCCTGTAGTGTAGTGGTTATCACGTTCGCTTAACACGCGAAAGGTCCCCTGTTCGAAACCGGGCGGAAACGATATTTTAAAAAATTGGACAGTAAGCCTATTCACTTAGGACTCGGTCCCAATTTCGGAATTCATGCTTTTCCTTCGCACTTCTCAATATTTGCTATTCAGACATACCTTTTTTAGTCGCGTAACGCACTCTGCATGTGTGGGCTAGCTTGGGCGCTCTGAATACATTCCGGCTACGTGTGGTCTGAGGTCCATAATGATTCAAATAGTTTACCATGCCAGGGTAAGCTGACAAGAAACACAGCCCTTATTTCAAGTGTTTTTAAAATCCCCGTGGGGAATATGAATGGTGGAAAAACGATTGGAACCATTTTCCTGTTTGACCGCTAGTTTTTAATGGGTATTATGGCTCTTTCTGTGGTACTGAATTTGGGATATTATGTGAGGTAGACTTGTGGGCATTCCTAATATTTTCCACGACCTTCCTCTTTTTGTATTGTAGTTTCAGTAGTGTAGTGGTTATCACGTTCGCCTCACACGCGAATGTCAGTCACACCCTTAGTTTTCAACACATTAGGTTTCCGTAGTGTAGTGGTTATCACGTTCGCCTCACACGCGAAAGGTCCCCGGTTCGAAACCGTGCGGAAACATTTTGTAATATTCAATATTCCCAATGCCCAGAGGCTAGCATTTGGTTTGAAACAGTTGAGTTTTGTCGAAACCTTGCAGTCTACCTAGATTATTTTCTGTCATTACAGCTGCTTGATGTGACCGCTAGTTTTTAATGGGTACTATACACAATACCCCATAATGACAAAGCGATAACATATAGTTTTTATTAATGAAAAAAATATTTAAAAAAAACTTATTTACATACGTTTCAGACCCTTTGCTATGAGGCTGGAAATTGAGCTCAGGTCCATCCTGTTTCCATTGATCATCCTTAGATATTTCTTACACTTGATTGGAGTCCACCTGTGGTAAATTCAAATGATTGGTCATTTCTGCAGCATTTGAAGGTACCCAAGAACACAGTGGCTTCCATCACTCTTAAATGGAAGAAGTTTTGAACCACCAAGCCTCTTCCAAGAGCCGGCGGCACACAATAATTCCCGGCTTCTCAAGCCTTATTGCTTAATTAATGGACTAAGTAATTTCTGATTTCATTAGGTTCTGAGAGCGATAAATGTCCCACCCAGCCAAAGTCAGTCACACCCTTTGAATTCCACTCATTAGGTTTCCGTAGTGTAGTGGTTATCACGTTCGCTTAACACGCGAAAGGTCCCCGGTTCGAGACCGGGCGGAAACATTTTGTAATATTCAATATTCCCATGCCAAGAGGCTAGCATTTGGTTTGAAACAGTTTGAGTTTTGTCTAAACCTTGCAGTCTACCAGATATTTCTGTCCATTCAGCTGCTTGAGTGACCGCTTGTTAATGGGTAGATAACACTACCCATAATGAAAAGCATAACATATAGTTTTTATTATGAATTTAAAAAACGTATTACATGTTTTCAGACCTTTGCTATGAGGCTGGAAATTGAGCTCCGTTCACTGTTTCCATGATCATCCTTAGATGTTTCTTCAACTTGTTGGAGTCCACCTGTGGTAAATTCAAAGATTGGTCATTTCTGCAGCATGAAGGTACCCAGAACACAGTGGCTTCCATCACTCTTAAATGGAAGAAGTTTTGAACCACCAAGCCTCTTCCAAGAGCCGGCGGCACACAATATTCCCGGCTTCTCAAGCTCTTATTGCTTAATTAATGGTAAGTAATTTATTGATTTCATAGGTTCTGAGAGCATAAATGTCCACCCAGCCAAAGTAGCCACACCCTTTTTGTATTGTAGTTTCAGTAGTGTAGTGGTTATCACGTTCGCCTCACACGCGAAAGTCAGTCAAACCACGAAGCATTTGTAATATTCAAGTTTCCATGCCCACGGTACAGTGTTTCAGTAGTTTTGTGGTTAACCGCTTCGCCTCTCCACCGCGAAAGGTTGCCGGTTGGGACCTCCACAGTGCGGACATTATTTGTAATATTCAATATTTCCTCCAATCGCCCAGAGGCTAGGCATTTGGTTTGAAACAGTTGAGTTTTGGTCTAAAACCTTGCAGTCTGACCTAGATTAGTTTCTGGCATTAACAGCTGCTTGATGTGACCGCCTAGTTTTTAATGGGTACTATACACAATACCCCATAATGACAAAGCGATACAATATAGTTTTTATTAATGAAAAAAATATTAAAAAAAAAACGTTTTACATACGTTTCAGACCCTTTGCTATGAGGCTGGAAAATTGAGCTCAGGAGGTCGCATCCGGTTTCCATTGATCATCCTTAGATATTTCTTTAACTTGATTGGAGTCCCACCTGTGGTAAATTCAAATGATTGGTCATTTCTGCAGCATTGAAGGTACCCAAGAACACAGTGCTTCCATCACTCTTAAATGGAAGAAGTTTTGAACCACCAAGCCTCTTCCAAGAGCCGGCGGCACACAATAATTCCCGGCTTCTCAAGCCTTATTGCTTAATTAATGGACTAAGTAATTTCTGATTTCATTAGGTTCTGAGAGCGATAAATGTCCCACCCAGCCAAAGTCAGTCACACCCTTGAATTCCACTCATTAGGTTTCCGTAGTGTAGTGGTTATCACGTTAGCTTAACACGCGAAAGGTCCCCGGTTCGAGACCGGGCGGAAAACATATTTTAAAAAATTGGACAGTAAGCCTATTCACTTAGGACTCGGTCCCAATTTCGGAATTCATGCTTTTCCTTCGCACTTCTCAATATTTGCTATTCAGACATACCTTTTTTAGTCGCGTAACGCACTCTGCATGTGTGGCTAGCTTGGGCGCTCTGAATACATTCCTGCTACGTGTGGTCTGAGGTCCATAATGATTCAAATAGTTACCATGCCAGGGTAAGCTGACAAGAAACACAGCCCTTATTTCAATGTTTTTAAAATCCCCCGTGGGGAATATGAATGGTGGAAAAACGATTGGAACCATTTTCCTGTTTGACCGCTAGTTTTTAATGGGTATTATGGCTCTTTCTGTGGTACTCATTTGGGATATTATGTGAGGTAGACTTGTGGGCATTCCTAATATTTTCCCACGACTTCCTCTTTTGTATTGTAGTTTCAGTAGTGTAGTGGTTATCACGTTCGCCTCACACGCGAAAGTCAGTCACACCTTAGTTTTCCACACATTAGGTTTCCGTAGTGTAGTGGTTATCACGTTCGCCTCACACGCGAAAGGTCCCCGGTTCGAAAACCGTGCGGAAACATTTTGTAATATTCAATATTCCCAATGCCCAGAGGCTAGCATTTGGTTTGAAACAGTTGAGTTTTGTCTAAACCTTGCAGTCTACCTAGATTATTTTCTGTCATTACAGCTGCTTGATGTGACCGCTAGTTTTTAATGGGTACTATACACAATACCCCATAATGACAAAGCGATAACATATAGTTTTTATTAATGAAAAAAATATTAAAAAAAAAACGTATTTACATACGTTTTCAGACCCTTTGCTATGAGGCTGGAAATTGAGCTCAGGTCCATCCTGTTTCCATTGATCATCCTTAGATATTTCTTTAACTGATTGGAGTCCACCTGTGGTAAATTCAAATGATTGGTCATTTCTGCAGCATTGAAGGTACCCAAGACACAGTGGCTTCCATCACTCTTAAATGGAAGAAGTTTTGAACCACCAAGCCTCTTCCAAGAGCCGGCGGCACACAATACTCCGGCTTCTCAAGCCCTTATTGCTTAATTAATGGACTAAGTAATTTCTGATTTCATTAGGTTCTGAGAGCGATAAATGTCCCACCCAGCCAAAGTCAGTCACACCCTTTGAATTCCACTCATTAGGTTCCGTAGTGTAGTGGTTATCACGTTCGCTTAACACGCGAAAGGTCCCCTGTTCGAGACCGGGCGGAAACATATTTTAAAAAATTGGACAGTAAGCCTATTCACTTAGGACTCGGTCCCAATTTCGGAATTCATGCTTTTCCTTCGCACTTCTCAATATTTGCTATTCAGACATACCTTTTTTAGTCGCGTAACGCACTCTGCATGTGTGGCTAGCTTGGGCGCTCTGATACATTCCTGCTACGTGTGGTCTGAGGTCCATAATGATTCAAATAGTTTACCATGCCAGGGTAAGCTGACAAGAAACACAGCCCTTATTTCAAGTGTTTTTAAAATCCCCGTGGGGAATATGAATGGTGGAAAAAACGATTGGAACCATTTCCTGTTTGACCGCTAGTTTTTAATGGGTATTATGGCTCTTTCTGTGGTACTCAATTTGGGATATTATGTGAGGTAGACTTGTGGGCATTCCTAATATTTACGACTTCCTCTTTTTGTATTGTAGTTTCAGTAGTGTAGTGGTTATCACGTTCGCCTCACACGCGAAAGTCAGTCACACCCTTAGTTTTCCACACATTAGGTTTCCGTAGTGTAGTGGTTATCACGTTCGCCTCACACGCGAAAGGTCCCCGGTTCGAAACCGTGCGGAAACATTTTGTAATATTCAATATTTCCCAATGCCCAGAGGCTAGCATTTGGTTTGAAACAGTTGAGTTTTGTCTAAACCTTGCAGTCTACCTAGATTATTTTCTGTCATTACAGCTGCTTGATGTGACCGCTAGTTTTTAATGGGTACTATACACAATACCCCATAATGACAAAGCGATAACATATAGTTTTTATTAATGAAAAAAATATTTAAAAAAAAACTTATTTACATACGTTTTCAGACCCTTTGCTATGAGGCTGGAAATTGAGCTCAGGTCCATCCTGTTTCCATTGATCATCCTTAGATATTTCTTTAACTTGATTGGAGTCCACCTGTGGTAAATTCAAATGATTGGTCATTTCTGCAGCATTGAAGGTACCCAAGAACACAGTGGCTTCCATCACTCTTAAATGGAAGAAGTTTTGAACCACCAAGCCTCTTCCAAGAGCCGGCGGCACACAATAATTCCCGGCTTCTCAAGCCTTATTGCTTAATTAATGGACTAAGTAATTTCTGATTTCATTAGGTTCTGAGAGCGATAAATGTCCCACCCAGCCAAAGTCAGTCACACCCTTTGAATTCCACTCATTAGGTTTCCGTAGTGTAGTGGTTATCACGTTCGCTTAACACGCGAAAGGTCCCCGGTTCGAGACCGGGCGGAAACATATTTTAAAAAATTGGACAGTAAGCCTATTCACTTAGGACTCGGTCCCAATTTCGGAATTCATGCTTTTCCTTCGCACTTCTCAATATTTGCTATTCAGACATACCTTTTTTAGTCGCGTAACGCACTCTGCATGTGTGGCTAGCTTGGGCGCTCTGAATACATTCCTGCTACGTGTGGTCTGAGGTCCATAATGATTCAAATAGTTTACCATGCCAGGGTAAGCTGACAAGAAACACAGCCCTTATTTCAAGTGTTTTTAAAATCCCCCGTGGGGAATATGAATGGTGGAAAAAACGATTGGAACCATTTTCCTGTTTGACCGCTAGTTTTTAATGGGTATTATGGCTCTTTCTGTGGTACTCAATTTGGGATATTATGTGAGGTAGACTTGTGGGCATTCCTAATATTTTCCACGACTTCCTCTTTTGTATTGTAGTTTCAGTAGTGTAGTGGTTATCACGTTCGCCTCACACGCGAAAGTCAGTCACACCCTTAGTTTTCCACACATTAGGTTTCCGTAGTGTAGTGGTTATCACATTCGCCTCACACGCGAAAGGTCCCCGGTTCGAAACCGTGCGGAAACATTTTGTAATATTCAATATTTCCCAATGCCCAGAGGCTAGCATTTGGTTTGAACAGTTGAGTTTTGTCTAAACCTTGCAGTCTACCTAGATTATTTCTGTCATTACAGCTGCTTGATGTGACCGCTAGTTTTTAATGGGTACTATACACAATACCCCATAATGACAAAGCGATAACATATAGTTTTTATTAATGAAAAAAATATTTAAAAAAAAACTTATTTACATACGTTTTCAGACCCTTTGCTATGAGGCTGGAAATTGAGCTCAGGTCCATCCTGTTTCCATTGATCATCCTTAGATATTTCTTTAACTTGATTGGAGTCCACCTGTGGTAAATTCAAATGATTGGTCATTTCTGCAGCATTGAAGGTACCCAAGAACACAGTGGCTTCCATCACTCTTAAATGGAAGAAGTTTTGAACCACCAAGCCTCTTCCAAGAGCCGGCGGCACACAATAATTCCCGGCTTCTCAAGCCTTATTGCTTAATTAATGGACTAAGTAATTTCTGATTTCATTAGGTTCTGAGAGCGATAAATGTCCCACCCAGCCAAAGTCAGTCACACCCTTTGAATTCCACTCATTAGGTTTCCTGTAGTGTAGTGGTTATCACGTTCGCTTAACACGCGAAAGGTCCCCGGTTCGAGACCGGGCGGAAACATATTTAAAAAAATTGGACAGTAAGCCTATTCACTTAGGACTCGGTCCCAATTTCGGAATTCATGCTTTTCCTTCGCACTTCTCAATATTTGCTATTCAGACATACCTTTTTTAGTCGCGTAACGCACTCTGCATGTGTGGCTAGCTTGGGCGCTCTGAATACATTCCTGCTACGTGTGGTCTGAGGTCCATAATGATTCAAATAGTTTACCATGCCAGGGTAAGCTGACAAGAAACACAGCCCTTATTTCAAGTGTTTTTAAAATCCCCCGTGGGGAATATGAATGGTGGAAAAACGATTGGAACCATTTTCCTGTTTGACCGCTAGTTTTTAATGGGTATTATGGCTCTTTCTGTGGTACTCAATTTGGGATATTATGTGAGGTAGACTTGTGGGCATTCCTAATATTTTCCACGACTTCCTCTTTTGTATTGTAGTTTCAGTAGTGTAGTGGTTATCACGTTCGCCTCACACGCGAAAGTCAGTCACACCCTTAGTTTTCCACACATTAGGTTTCCGTAGTGTAGTGGTTATCACGTTCGCCTCACACGCGAAAGGTCCCCGGTTCGAAACCGTGCGGAAACATTTTGTAATATTCAATATTTCCCAATGCCCAGAGGCTAGCATTTGGTTTGAAACAGTTGAGTTTTGTCTAAACCTTGCAGTCTACCTAGATTATTTTCTGTCATTACAGCTGCTTGATGTGACCGCTAGTTTTTAATGGGTACTATACACAATACCCCATAATGACAAAGCGATAACATATAGTTTTTATTAATGAAAAAAATATTTAAAAAAAAACGTATTTACATACGTTTTCAGACCCTTTGCTATGAGGCTGGAAATTGAGCTCAGGTCCATCCTGTTTCCATTGATCATCCTTAGATATTTCTTTAACTTGATTGGAGTCCACCTGTGGTAAATTCAAATGATTGGTCATTTCTGCAGCATTGAAGGTACCCAAGAACACAGTGGCTTCCATCACTCTTAAATGGAAGAAGTTTTGAACCACCAAGCCTCTTCCAAGAGCCGGCGGCACACAATAATTCCCGGCTTCTCAAGCCTTATTGCTTAATTAATGGACTAAGTAATTTCTGATTTCATTAGGTTCTGAGAGCGATAAATGTCCCACCCAGCCAAAGTCAGTCACACCCTTTGAATTCCACTCATTAGGTTTCTGTAGTGTAGTGGTTATCACGTTCGCTTAACACGCGAAAGGTCCCGGTTCGAGACCGGGCGGAAACATATTTAAAAAAATTGGGACAGTAAGCCTATTCACTTAGGACTCGGTCCCAATTTCGGAATTCATGCTTTTCCTTCGCACTTCTCAATATTTGCTATTCAGACATACCTTTTTTAGTCGCGTAACGCACTCTGCATGTGTGGCTAGCTTGGGCGCTCTGAATACATTCCTGCTACGTGTGGTCTGAGGTCCATAATGATTCAAATAGTTTACCATGCCAGGGTAAGCTGACAAGAAACACAGCCCTTATTTCAAGTGTTTTTAAAATCCCCCGTGGGGAATATGAATGGTGGAAAAACGATTGGAACCATTTTCCTGTTTGACCGCTAGTTTTTAATGGGTATTATGGCTCTTTCTGTGGTACTCAATTTGGGATATTATGTGAGGTAGACTTGTGGGCATTCCTAATATTTTCCACGACTTCCTCTTTTTGTATTGTAGTTTCAGTAGTGTAGTGGTTATCACGTTCGCCTCACACGCGAAAGTCAGTCACACCCTTAGTTTTCCACACATTAGGTTTCCGTAGTGTAGTGGTTATCACGTTCGCCTCACACGCGAAAGGTCCCCGGTTCGAAACCGTGCGGAAACATTTTGTAATATTCAATATTTCCCAATGCCCAGAGGCTAGCATTTGGTTTGAAACAGTTGAGTTTTGTCTAAACCTTGCAGTCTACCTAGATTATTTTCTGTCATTACAGCTGCTTGATGTGACCGCTAGTTTTTAATGGGTACTATACACAATACCCCATAATGACAAAGCGATAACATATAGTTTTTATTAATGAAAAAAATATTTAAAAAAAAACTTATTTACATACGTTTTCAGACCCTTTGCTATGAGGCTGGAAATTGAGCTCAGGTCCATCCTGTTTCCATTGATCATCCTTAGATATTTCTTTAACTTGATTGGAGTCCACCTGTGGTAAATTCAAATGATTGGTCATTTCTGCAGCATTGAAGGTACCCAAGAACACAGTGGCTTCCATCACTCTTAAATGGAAGAAGTTTTGAACCACCAAGCCTCTTCCAAGAGCCGGCGGCACACAATAATTCCCGGCTTCTCAAGCCTTATTGCTTAATTAATGGACTAAGTAATTTCTGATTTCATTAGGTTCTGAGAGCGATAAATGTCCCACCCAGCCAAAGTCAGTCACACCCTTTGAATTCCACTCATTAGGTTTCTGTAGTGTAGTGGTTATCACGTTCGCTTAACACGCGAAAGGTCCCCGGTTCGAGACCGGGCGGAAACATATTTTAAAAAATTGGACAGTAAGCCTATTCACTTAGGACTCGGTCCCAATTTCGGAATTCATGCTTTTCCTTCGCACTTCTCAATATTTGCTATTCAGACATACCTTTTTTAGTCGCGTAACGCACTCTGCATGTGTGGCTAGCTTGGGCGCTCTGAATACATTCCTGCTACGTGTGGTCTGAGGTCCATAATGATTCAAATAGTTTACCATGCCAGGGTAAGCTGACAAGAAACACAGCCCTTATTTCAAGTGTTTTTAAAATCCCCCGTGGGGAATATGAATGGTGGAAAAACGATTGGAACCATTTTCCTGTTTGACCGCTAGTTTTTAATGGGTATTATGGCTCTTTCTGTGGTACTCAATTTGGGATATTATGTGAGGTAGACTTGTGGGCATTCCTAATATTTTCCACGACTTCCTCTTTTTGTATTGTAGTTTCAGTAGTGTAGTGGTTATCACGTTCGCCTCACACGCGAAAGTCAGTCACACCCTTAGTTTTCCACACATTAGGTTTCCGTAGTGTAGTGGTTATCACGTTCGCCTCACACGCGAAAGGTCCCCGGTTCGAAACCGTGCGGAAACATTTTGTAATATTCAATATTTCCCAATGCCCAGAGGCTAGCATTTGGTTTGAAACAGTTGAGTTTTGTCTAAACCTTGCAGTCTACCTAGATTATTTTCTGTCATTACAGCTGCTTGATGTGACCGCTAGTTTTTAATGGGTACTATACACAATACCCCATAATGACAAAGCGATAACATATAGTTTTTATTAATGAAAAAAATATTTAAAAAAAACTTATTTACATACGTTTTCAGACCCTTTGCTATGAGGCTGGAAATTGAGCTCAGGTCCATCCTGTTTCCATTGATCATCCTTAGATATTTCTTTAACTTGATTGGAGTCCACCTGTGGTAAATTCAAATGATTGGTCATTTCTGCAGCATTGAAGGTACCCAAGAACACAGTGGCTTCCATCACTCTTAAATGGAAGAAGTTTTGAACCACCAAGCCTCTTCCAAGAGCCGGCGGCACACAATAATTCCCGGCTTCTCAAGCCTTATTGCTTAATTAATGGACTAAGTAATTTCTGATTTCATTAGGTTCTGAGAGCGATAAATGTCCCACCCAGCCAAAGTCAGTCACACCCTTTGAATTCCACTCATTAGGTTTCCGTAGTGTAGTGGTTATCACGTTCGCTTAACACGCGAAAGGTCCCCGGTTCGAGACCGGGCGGAAACATATTTAAAAAAATTGGACAGTAAGCCTATTCACTTAGGACTCGGTCCCAATTTCGGAATTCATGCTTTTCCTTCGCACTTCTCAATATTTGCTATTCAGACATACCTTTTTTAGTCGCGTAACGCACTCTGCATGTGTGGCTAGCTTGGGCGCTCTGAATACATTCCTGCTACGTGTGGTCTGAGGTCCATAATGATTCAAATAGTTTACCATGCCAGGGTAAGCTGACAAGAAACACAGCCCTTATTTCAAGTGTTTTTAAAATCCCCCGTGGGGAATATGAATGGTGGAAAAACGATTGGAACCATTTTCCTGTTTGACCGCTAGTTTTTAATGGGTATTATGGCTCTTTCTGTGGTACTCAATTTGGGATATTATGTGAGGTAGACTTGTGGGCATTCCTAATATTTTCCACGACTTCCTCTTTTTGTATTGTAGTTTCAGTAGTGTAGTGGTTATCACGTTCGCCTCACACGCGAAAGTCAGTCACACCCTTAGTTTTCCACACATTAGGTTTCCGTAGTGTAGTGGTTATCACATTCGCCTCACACGCGAAAGGTCCCCGGTTCGAAACCGTGCGGAAACATTTTGTAATATTCAATATTTCCCAATGCCCAGAGGCTAGCATTTGGTTTGAAACAGTTGAGTTTTGTCTAAACCTTGCAGTCTACCTAGATTATTTTCTGTCATTACAGCTGCTTGATGTGACCGCTAGTTTTTAATGGGTACTATACACAATACCCCATAATGACAAAGCGATAACATATAGTTTTTATTAATGAAAAAAATATTTAAAAAAAAACTTATTTACATACGTTTTCAGACCCTTTGCTATGAGGCTGGAAATTGAGCTCAGGTCCATCCTGTTTCCATTGATCATCCTTAGATATTTCTTTAACTTGATTGGAGTCCACCTGTGGTAAATTCAAATGATTGGTCATTTCTGCAGCATTGAAGGTACCCAAGAACACAGTGGCTTCCATCACTCTTAAATGGAAGAAGTTTTGAACCACCAAGCCTCTTCCAAGAGCCGGCGGCACACAATAATTCCCGGCTTCTCAAGCCTTATTGCTTAATTAATGGACTAAGTAATTTCTGATTTCATTAGGTTCTGAGAGCGATAAATGTCCCACCCAGCCAAAGTCAGTCACACCCTTTGAATTCCTCTCATTAGGTTTCTGTAGTGTAGTGGTTATCACGTTCGCTTAACACGCGAAAGGTCCCCGGTTCGAGACCGGGCGGAAACATATTTAAAAAATTGGACAGTAAGCCTATTCACTTAGGACTCGGTCCCAATTTCGGAATTCATGCTTTTCCTTCGCACTTCTCAATATTTGCTATTCAGACATACCTTTTTTAGTCGCGTAACGCACTCTGCATGTGTGGCTAGCTTGGGCGCTCTGAATACATTCCTGCTACGTGTGGTCTGAGGTCCATAATGATTCAAATAGTTTACCATGCCAGGGTAAGCTGACAAGAAACACAGCCCTTATTTCAAGTGTTTTTAAAATCCCCCGTGGGGAATATGAATGGTGGAAAAACGATTGGAACCATTTTCCTGTTTGACCGCTAGTTTTTAATGGGTATTATGGCTCTTTCTGTGGTACTCAATTTGGGATATTATGTGAGGTAGACTTGTGGGCATTCCTAATATTTTCCACGACTTCCTCTTTTTGTATTGTAGTTTCAGTAGTGTAGTGGTTATCACGTTCGCCTCACACGCGAAAGTCAGTCACACCCTTAGTTTTCCACACATTAGGTTTCCGTAGTGTAGTGGTTATCACATTCGCCTCACACGCGAAAGGTCCCCGGTTCGAAACCGTGCGGAAACATTTTGTAATATTCAATATTTCCCAATGCCCAGAGGCTAGCATTTGGTTTGAAACAGTTGAGTTTTGTCTAAACCTTGCAGTCTACCTAGATTATTTTCTGTCATTACAGCTGCTTGATGTGACCGCTAGTTTTTAATGGGTACTATACACAATACCCCATAATGACAAAGCGATAACATATAGTTTTTATTAATGAAAAAAATATTTAAAAAAAACTTATTTACATACGTTTTCAGACCCTTTGCTATGAGGCTGGAAATTGAGCTCAGGTCCATCCTGTTTCCATTGATCATCCTTAGATATTTCTTTAACTTGATTGGAGTCCACCTGTGGTAAATTCAAATGATTGGTCATTTCTGCAGCATTGAAGGTACCCAAGAACACAGTGGCTTCCATCACTCTTAAATGGAAGAAGTTTTGAACCACCAAGCCTCTTCCAAGAGCCGGCGGCACACAATAATTCCCGGCTTCTCAAGCCTTATTGCTTAATTAATGGACTAAGTAATTTCTGATTTCATTAGGTTCTGAGAGCGATAAATGTCCCACCCAGCCAAAGTCAGTCACACCCTTTGAATTCCACTCATTAGGTTTCTGTAGTGTAGTGGTTATCACGTTCGCTTAACACGCGAAAGGTCCCCGGTTCGAGACCGGGCGGAAACATATTTAAAAAAATTGGACAGTAAGCCTATTCACTTAGGACTCGGTCCCAATTTCGGAATTCATGCTTTTCCTTCGCACTTCTCAATATTTGCTATTCAGACATACCTTTTTTAGTCGCGTAACGCACTCTGCATGTGTGGCTAGCTTGGGCGCTCTGAATACATTCCTGCTACGTGTGGTCTGAGGTCCATAATGATTCAAATAGTTTACCATGCCAGGGTAAGCTGACAAGAAACACAGCCCTTATTTCAAGTGTTTTTAAAATCCCCCGTGGGGAATATGAATGGTGGAAAAACGATTGGAACCATTTTCCTGTTTGACCGCTAGTTTTTAATGGGTATTATGGCTCTTTCTGTGGTACTCAATTTGGGATATTATGTGAGGTAGACTTGTGGGCATTCCTAATATTTTCCACGACTTCCTCTTTTTGTATTGTAGTTTCAGTAGTGTAGTGGTTATCACGTTCGCCTCACACGCGAAAGTCAGTCACACCCTTAGTTTTCCACACATTAGGTTTCCGTAGTGTAGTGGTTATCACATTCGCCTCACACGCGAAAGGTCCCCGGTTCGAAACCGTGCGGAAACATTTTGTAATATTCAATATTTCCCAATGCCCAGAGGCTAGCATTTGGTTTGAAACAGTTGAGTTTTGTCTAAACCTTGCAGTCTACCTAGATTATTTTCTGTCATTACAGCTGCTTGATGTGACCGCTAGTTTTTAATGGGTACTATACACAATACCCCATAATGACAAAGCGATAACATATAGTTTTTATTAATGAAAAAAATATTTAAAAAAAAACTTATTTACATACGTTTTCAGACCCTTTGCTATGAGGCTGGAAATTGAGCTCAGGTCCATCCTGTTTCCATTGATCATCCTTAGATATTTCTTTAACTTGATTGGAGTCCACCTGTGGTAAATTCAAATGATTGGTCATTTCTGCAGCATTGAAGGTACCCAAGAACACAGTGGCTTCCATCACTCTTAAATGGAAGAAGTTTTGAACCACCAAGCCTCTTCCAAGAGCCGGCGGCACACAATAATTCCCGGCTTCTCAAGCCTTATTGCTTAATTAATGGACTAAGTAATTTCTGATTTCATTAGGTTCTGAGAGCGATAAATGTCCCACCCAGCCAAAGTCAGTCACACCCTTTGAATTCCACTCATTAGGTTTCTGTAGTGTAGTGGTTATCACGTTTGCTTAACACGCGAAAGGTCCCCGGTTCGAGACCGGGCGGAAACATATTTTAAAAAATTGGACAGTAAGCCTATTCACTTAGGACTCGGTCCCAATTTCGGAATTCATGCTTTTCCTTCGCACTTCTCAATATTTGCTATTCAGACATACCTTTTTTAGTCGCGTAACGCACTCTGCATGTGTGGCTAGCTTGGGCGCTCTGAATACATTCCTGCTACGTGTGGTCTGAGGTCCATAATGATTCAAATAGTTTACCATGCCAGGGTAAGCTGACAAGAAACACAGCCCTTATTTCAAGTGTTTTTAAAATCCCCCGTGGGGAATATGAATGGTGGAAAAACGATTGGAACCATTTTCCTGTTTGACCGCTAGTTTTTAATGGGTATTATGGCTCTTTCTGTGGTACTCAATTTGGGATATTATGTGAGGTAGACTTGTGGGCATTCCTAATATTTTCCACGACTTCCTCTTTTTGTATTGTAGTTTCAGTAGTGTAGTGGTTATCACGTTCGCCTCACACGCGAAAGTCAGTCACACCCTTAGTTTTCCACACATTAGGTTTCCGTAGTGTAGTGGTTATCACATTCGCCTCACACGCGAAAGGTCCCCGGTTCGAAACCGTGCGGAAACATTTTGTAATATTCAATATTTCCCAATGCCCAGAGGCTAGCATTTGGTTTGAAACAGTTGAGTTTTGTCTAAACCTTGCAGTCTACCGAGATTATTTTCTGTCATTACAGCTGCTTGATGTGACCGCTAGTTTTTAATGGGTACTATACACAATACCCCATAATGACAAAGCGATAACATATAGTTTTTATTAATGAAAAAAATATTTAAAAAAAAACTTATTTACATACGTTTTCAGACCCTTTGCTATGAGGCTGGAAATTGAGCTCAGGTCCATCCTGTTTCCATTGATCATCCTTAGATATTTCTTTAACTTGATTGGAGTCCACCTGTGGTAAATTCAAATGATTGGTCATTTCTGCAGCATTGAAGGTACCCAAGAACACAGTGGCTTCCATCACTCTTAAATGGAAGAAGTTTTGAACCACCAAGCCTCTTCCAAGAGCCGGCGGCACACAATAATTCCCGGCTTCTCAAGCCTTATTGCTTAATTAATGGACTAAGTAATTTCTGATTTCATTAGGTTCTGAGAGCGATAAATGTCCCACCCAGCCAAAGTCAGTCACACCCTTTGAATTCCTCTCATTAGGTTTCTGTAGTGTAGTGGTTATCACGTTCGCTTAACACGCGAAAGGTCCCCGGTTCGAGACCGGGCGGAAACATATTTTAAAAAATTGGACAGTAAGCCTATTCACTTAGGACTCGGTCCCAATTTCGGAATTCATGCTTTTCCTTCGCACTTCTCAATATTTGCTATTCAGACATACCTTTTTTAGTCGCGTAACGCACTCTGCATGTGTGGCTAGCTTGGGCGCTCTGAATACATTCCTGCTACGTGTGGTCTGAGGTCCATAATGATTCAAATAGTTTACCATGCCAGGGTAAGCTGACAAGAAACACAGCCCTTATTTCAAGTGTTTTTAAAATCCCCCGTGGGGAATATGAATGGTGGAAAAACGATTGGAACCATTTTCCTGTTTGACCGCTAGTTTTTAATGGGTATTATGGCTCTTTCTGTGGTACTCAATTTGGGATATTATGTGAGGTAGACTTGTGGGCATTCCTAATATTTTCCACGACTTCCTCTTTTTGTATTGTAGTTTCAGTAGTGTAGTGGTTATCACGTTCGCCTCACACGCGAAAGTCAGTCACACCCTTAGTTTTCCACACATTAGGTTTCCGTAGTGTAGTGGTTATCACATTCGCCTCACACGCGAAAGGTCCCCGGTTCGAAACCGTGCGGAAACATTTTGTAATATTCAATATTTCCCAATGCCCAGAGGCTAGCATTTGGTTTGAAACAGTTGAGTTTTGTCTAAACCTTGCAGTCTACCTAGATTATTTTCTGTCATTACAGCTGCTTGATGTGACCGCTAGTTTTTAATGGGTACTATACACAATACCCCATAATGACAAAGCGATAACATATAGTTTTTATTAATGAAAAAAATATTTAAAAAAAAACTTATTTACATACGTTTTCAGACCCTTTGCTATGAGGCTGGAAATTGAGCTCAGGTCCATCCTGTTTCCATTGATCATCCTTAGATATTTCTTTAACTTGATTGGAGTCCACCTGTGGTAAATTCAAATGATTGGTCATTTCTGCAGCATTGAAGGTACCCAAGAACACAGTGGCTTCCATCACTCTTAAATGGAAGAAGTTTTGAACCACCAAGCCTCTTCCAAGAGCCGGCGGCACACAATAATTCCCGGCTTCTCAAGCCTTATTGCTTAATTAATGGACTAAGTAATTTCTGATTTCATTAGGTTCTGAGAGCGATAAATGTCCCACCCAGCCAAAGTCAGTCACACCCTTTGAATTCCTCTCATTAGGTTTCTGTAGTGTAGTGGTTATCACGTTCGCTTAACACGCGAAAGGTCCCCGGTTCGAGACCGGGCGGAAACATATTTTAAAAAATTGGACAGTAAGCCTATTCACTTAGGACTCGGTCCCAATTTCGGAATTCATGCTTTTCCTTCGCACTTCTCAATATTTGCTATTCAGACATACCTTTTTTAGTCGCGTAACGCACTCTGCATGTGTGGCTAGCTTGGGCGCTCTGAATACATTCCTGCTACGTGTGGTCTGAGGTCCATAATGATTCAAATAGTTTACCATGCCAGGGTAAGCTGACAAGAAACACAGCCCTTATTTCAAGTGTTTTTAAAATCCCCCGTGGGGAATATGAATGGTGGAAAAACGATTGGAACCATTTTCCTGTTTGACCGCTAGTTTTTAATGGGTATTATGGCTCTTTCTGTGGTACTCAATTTGGGATATTATGTGAGGTAGACTTGTGGGCATTCCTAATATTTTCCACGACTTCCTCTTTTTGTATTGTAGTTTCAGTAGTGTAGTGGTTATCACGTTCGCCTCACACGCGAAAGTCAGTCACACCCTTAGTTTTCCACACATTAGGTTTCCGTAGTGTAGTGGTTATCACATTCGCCTCACACGCGAAAGGTCCCCGGTTCGAAACCGTGCGGAAACATTTTGTAATATTCAATATTTCCCAATGCCCAGAGGCTAGCATTTGGTTTGAAACAGTTGAGTTTTGTCTAAACCTTGCAGTCTACCTAGATTATTTTCTGTCATTACAGCTGCTTGATGTGACCGCTAGTTTTTAATGGGTACTATACACAATACCCCATAATGACAAAGCGATAACATATAGTTTTTATTAATGAAAAAAATATTTAAAAAAAAACTTATTTACATACGTTTTCAGACCCTTTGCTATGAGGCTGGAAATTGAGCTCAGGTCCATCCTGTTTCCATTGATCATCCTTAGATATTTCTTTAACTTGATTGGAGTCCACCTGTGGTAAATTCAAATGATTGGTCATTTCTGCAGCATTGAAGGTACCCAAGAACACAGTGGCTTCCATCACTCTTAAATGGAAGAAGTTTTGAACCACCAAGCCTCTTCCAAGAGCCGGCGGCACACAATAATTCCCGGCTTCTCAAGCCTTATTGCTTAATTAATGGACTAAGTAATTTCTGATTTCATTAGGTTCTGAGAGCGATAAATGTCCCACCCAGCCAAAGTCAGTCACACCCTTTGAATTCCACTCATTAGGTTTCCGTAGTGTAGTGGTTATCACGTTTCGCTTAACACGCGAAAGGTCCCCGGTTCGAGACCGGGCGGAAACATATTTTAAAAAATTGGACAGTAAGCCTATTCACTTAGGACTCGGTCCCAATTTCGGAATTCATGCTTTTCCTTCGCACTTCTCAATATTTGCTATTCAGACATACCTTTTTTAGTCGCGTAACGCACTCTGCATGTGTGGCTAGCTTGGGCGCTCTGAATACATTCCTGCTACGTGTGGTCTGAGGTCCATAATGATTCAAATAGTTTACCATGCCAGGGTAAGCTGACAAGAAACACAGCCCTTATTTCAAGTGTTTTTAAAATCCCCCGTGGGGAATATGAATGGTGGAAAAACGATTGGAACCATTTTCCTGTTTGACCGCTAGTTTTTAATGGGTATTATGGCTCTTTCTGTGGTACTCAATTTGGGATATTATGTGAGGTAGACTTGTGGGCATTCCTAATATTTTCCACGACTTCCTCTTTTTGTATTGTAGTTTCAGTAGTGTAGTGGTTATCACGTTCGCCTCACACGCGAAAGTCAGTCACACCCTTAGTTTTCCACACATTAGGTTTCCGTAGTGTAGTGGTTATCACGTTCGCCTCACACGCGAAAGGTCCCCGGTTCGAAACCGTGCGGAAACATTTTGTAATATTCAATATTTCCCAATGCCCAGAGGCTAGCATTTGGTTTGAAACAGTTGAGTTTTGTCTAAACCTTGCAGTCTACCTAGATTATTTTCTGTCATTACAGCTGCTTGATGTGACCGCTAGTTGTTAATGGGTACTATACACAATACCCCATAATGACAAAGCGATAACATATAGTTTTTATTAATGAAAAAAATATTTAAAAAAAAACTTATATACATACGTTTTCAGACCCTTTGCTATGAGGCTGGAAATTGAGCTCAGGTTCATCCTGTTTCCATTGATCATCCTTAGATGTTTCTTCAACTTGATTGGAGTCCACCTGTGGTAAATTCAAATGATTGGTCATTTCTGCAGCATTGAAGGTACCCAAGAACACAGTGGCTTCCATCACTCTTAAATGGAAGAAGTTTTGAACCACCAAGCCTCTTCCAAGAGCCGGCGGCACACAATAATTCCCGGCTTCTCAAGCCTTATTGCTTAATTAATGGACTAAGTAATTTCTGATTTCATTAGGTTCTGAGAGCGATAAATGTCCCACCCAGCCAAAGTCAGTCACACCCTTTGAATTACACTCATTAGGTTTCCGTAGTGTAGTGGTTATCACGTTCGCCTCACACGCGAAAGGTCCCCGGTTCGAAACCGGGCGGAAGCATTTTGTAATATTCAATATTTCCCAATGCCCAGAGGCTAACATTTGGTTTGAAACAGTTGAGGTTTGTCTAAACCTTGCTGTCTACCTCTCCGACCTGTGGATCAATGTTGCCGTTTTTTGGGGGACCTCCTCCGTGCGATCTGTATGAATGTGACCAGACTGACAGCTTCTCTGAGCCAGGCAAATTCATTTATCAGGGTCATTGTAATGGATATATCCAAATAAATGGCAATATAATCCAAGATAAAACAAACTAAAATGTAGATTATTTTCTGTCATTACAGCTGCTTGATGTGACCGCTAGTTTTTAATGGGTACTATACACAATACCCCATAATGACAAAGCGATAACATATAGTTTTTATTAATGAAAAAAATATTTAAAAAAAAACGTATTTACATACGTTTTCAGACCCTTTGCTATGAGGCTGGAAATTGAGCTCAGGTCCATCCTGTTTCCATTGATCATCCTTAGATATTTCTTTAACTTGATTGGAGTCCACCTGTGGTAAATTCAAATGATTGGTCATTTCTGCAGCATTGAAGGTACCCAAGAACACAGTGGCTTCCATCACTCTTAAATGGAAGAAGTTTTGAACCACCAAGCCTCTTCCAAGAGCCGGCGGCACACAATAATTCCCGGCTTCTCAAGCCTTATTGCTTAATTAATGGACTAAGTAATTTCTGATTTCATTAGGTTCTGAGAGCGATAAATGTCCCACCCAGCCAAAGTCAGTCACACCCTTTGAATTCTACTCATTAGGTTTCTGTAGTGTAGTGGTTATCACGTTCGCTTAACACGCGAAAGGTCCCCGGTTCGAGACCGGGCGGAAACATATTTTAAAAAATTGGACAGTAAGCCTATTCACTTAGGACTCGGTCCCAATTTCGGAATTCATGCTTTTCCTTCGCACTTCTCAATATTTGCTATTCAGACATACCTTTTTTAGTCGCGTAACGCACTCTGCATGTGTGGCTAGCTTGGGCGCTCTGAATACATTCCTGCTACGTGTGGTCTGAGGTCCATAATGATTCAAATAGTTTACCATGCCAGGGTAAGCTGACAAGAAACACAGCCCTTATTTCAAGTGTTTTTAAAATCCCCCGTGGGGAATATGAATGGTGGAAAAACGATTGGAACCATTTTCCTGTTTGACCGCTAGTTTTTAATGGGTATTATGGCTCTTTCTGTGGTACTCAATTTGGGATATTATGTGAGGTAGACTTGTGGGCATTCCTAATATTTTCCACGACTTCCTCTTTTTGTATTGTAGTTTCAGTAGTGTAGTGGTTATCACGTTCGCCTCACACGCGAAAGTCAGTCACACCCTTAGTTTTCCACACATTAGGTTTCCGTAGTGTAGTGGTTATCACATTCGCCTCACACGCGAAAGGTCCCCGGTTCGAAACCGTGCGGAAACATTTTGTAATATTCAATATTTCCCAATGCCCAGAGGCTAGCATTTGGTTTGAAACAGTTGAGTTTTGTCTAAACCTTGCAGTCTACCTAGATTATTTTCTGTCATTACAGCTGCTTGATGTGACCGCTAGTTTTTAATGGGTACTATACACAATACCCCATAATGACAAAGCGATAACATATAGTTTTTATTAATGAAAAAAATATTTAAAAAAAAACTTATTTACATACGTTTTCAGACCCTTTGCTATGAGGCTGGAAATTGAGCTCAGGTCCATCCTGTTTCCATTGATCATCCTTAGATATTTCTTTAACTTGATTGGAGTCCACCTGTGGTAAATTCAAATGATTGGTCATTTCTGCAGCATTGAAGGTACCCAAGAACACAGTGGCTTCCATCACTCTTAAATGGAAGAAGTTTTGAACCACCAAGCCTCTTCCAAGAGCCGGCGGCACACAATAATTCCCGGCTTCTCAAGCCTTATTGCTTAATTAATGGACTAAGTAATTTCTGATTTCATTAGGTTCTGAGAGCGATAAATGTCCCACCCAGCCAAAGTCAGTCACACCCTTTGAATTCCTCTCATTAGGTTTCTGTAGTGTAGTGGTTATCACGTTCGCTTAACACGCGAAAGGTCCCCGGTTCGAGACCGGGCGGAAACATATTTAAAAAATTGGACAGTAAGCCTATTCACTTAGGACTCGGTCCCAATTTCGGAATTCATGCTTTTCCTTCGCACTTCTCAATATTTGCTATTCAGACATACCTTTTTTAGTCGCGTAACGCACTCTGCATGTGTGGCTAGCTTGGGCGCTCTGAATACATTCCTGCTACGTGTGGTCTGAGGTCCATAATGATTCAAATAGTTTACCATGCCAGGGTAAGCTGACAAGAAACACAGCCCTTATTTCAAGTGTTTTTAAAATCCCCCGTGGGGAATATGAATGGTGGAAAAACGATTGGAACCATTTTCCTGTTTGACCGCTAGTTTTTAATGGGTATTATGGCTCTTTCTGTGGTACTCAATTTGGGATATTATGTGAGGTAGACTTGTGGGCATTCCTAATATTTTCCACGACTTCCTCTTTTTGTATTGTAGTTTCAGTAGTGTAGTGGTTATCACGTTCGCCTCACACGCGAAAGTCAGTCACACCCTTAGTTTTCCACACATTAGGTTTCCGTAGTGTAGTGGTTATCACGTTCGCCTCACACGCGAAAGGTCCCCGGTTCGAAACCGTGCGGAAACATTTTGTAATATTCAATATTTCCCAATGCCCAGAGGCTAGCATTTGGTTTGAAACAGTTGAGTTTTGTCTAAACCTTGCAGTCTACCTAGATTATTTTCTGTCATTACAGCTGCTTGATGTGACCGCTAGTTGTTAATGGGTACTATACACAATACCCCATAATGACAAAGCGATAACATATAGTTTTTATTAATGAAAAAAATATTTAAAAAAAACTTATATACATACGTTTTCAGACCCTTTGCTATGAGGCTGGAAATTGAGCTCAGGTTCATCCTGTTTCCATTGATCATCCTTAGATGTTTCTTCAACTTGATTGGAGTCCACCTGTGGTAAATTCAAATGATTGGTCATTTCTGCAGCATTGAAGGTACCCAAGAACACAGTGGCTTCCATCACTCTTAAATGGAAGAAGTTTTGAACCACCAAGCCTCTTCCAAGAGCCGGCGGCACACAATAATTCCCGGCTTCTCAAGCCTTATTGCTTAATTAATGGACTAAGTAATTTCTGATTTCATTAGGTTCTGAGAGCGATAAACGTCCCACCCAGCCAAAGTCAGCCACACCCTTTGAATTACACTCATTAGGTTTCCGTAGTGTAGTGGTTATCACGTTCGCCTCACACGCGAAAGGTCCCCGGTTCGAAACCGGGCGGAAGCATTTTGTAATATTCAATATTTCCCAATGCCCAGAGGCTAACATTTGGTTTGAAACAGTTGAGGTTTGTCTAAACCTTGCTGTCTACCTCTCCGACCTGTGGATCAATGTTGCCGTTTTTTGGGGGACCTCCTCCGTGCGATCTGTATGAATGTGACCAGACTGACAGCTTCTCTGAGCCAGGCAAATTCATTTATCAGGGTCATTGTAATGGATATATCCAAATAAATGGCAATATAATCCAAGATAAAACAAACTAAAATGTAGATTATTTTCTGTCATTACAGCTGCTTGATGTGACCGCTAGTTTTTAATGGGTACTATACACAATACCCCATAATGACAAAGCGATAACATATAGTTTTTATTAATGAAAAAAATATTTAAAAAAAACGTATTTACATACGTTTTCAGACCCTTTGCTATGAGGCTGGAAATTGAGCTCAGGTCCATCCTGTTTCCATTGATCATCCTTAGATATTTCTTTAACTTGATTGGAGTCCACCTGTGGTAAATTCAAATGATTGGTCATTTCTGCAGCATTGAAGGTACCCAAGAACACAGTGGCTTCCATCACTCTTAAATGGAAGAAGTTTTGAACCACCAAGCCTCTTCCAAGAGCCGGCGGCACACAATAATTCCCGGCTTCTCAAGCCTTATTGCTTAATTAATGGACTAAGTAATTTCTGATTTCATTAGGTTCTGAGAGCGATAAATGTCCCACCCAGCCAAAGTCAGTCACACCCTTTGAATTCCTACTCATTAGGTTTCTGTAGTGTAGTGGTTATCACGTTCGCTTAACACGCGAAAGGTCCCCGGTTCGAGACCGGGCGGAAACATATTTAAAAAATTGGACAGTAAGCCTATTCACTTAGGACTCGGTCCCAATTTCGGAATTCATGCTTTTCCTTCGCACTTCTCAATATTTGCTATTCAGACATACCTTTTTTAGTCGCGTAACGCACTCTGCATGTGTGGCTAGCTTGGGCGCTCTGAATACATTCCTGCTACGTGTGGTCTGAGGTCCATAATGATTCAAATAGTTTACCATGCCAGGGTAAGCTGACAAGAAACACAGCCCTTATTTCAAGTGTTTTTAAAATCCCCCGTGGGGAATATGAATGGTGGAAAAACGATTGGAACCATTTTCCTGTTTGACCGCTAGTTTTTAATGGGTATTATGGCTCTTTCTGTGGTACTCAATTTGGGATATTATGTGAGGTAGACTTGTGGGCATTCCTAATATTTTCCACGACTTCCTCTTTTTGTATTGTAGTTTCAGTAGTGTAGTGGTTATCACGTTCGCCTCACACGCGAAAGTCAGTCACACCCTTAGTTTTCCACACATTAGGTTTCCGTAGTGTAGTGGTTATCACATTCGCCTCACACGCGAAAGGTCCCCGGTTCGAAACCGTGCGGAAACATTTTGTAATATTCAATATTTCCCAATGCCCAGAGGCTAGCATTTGGTTTGAAACAGTTGAGTTTTGTCTAAACCTTGCAGTCTACCTAGATTATTTTCTGTCATTACAGCTGCTTGATGTGACCGCTAGTTTTTAATGGGTACTATACACAATACCCCATAATGACAAAGCGATAACATATAGTTTTTATTAATGAAAAAAATATTTAAAAAAAAACTTATTTACATACGTTTTCAGACCCTTTGCTATGAGGCTGGAAATTGAGCTCAGGTCCATCCTGTTTCCATTGATCATCCTTAGATATTTCTTTAACTTGATTGGAGTCCACCTGTGGTAAATTCAAATGATTGGTCATTTCTGCAGCATTGAAGGTACCCAAGAACACAGTGGCTTCCATCACTCTTAAATGGAAGAAGTTTTGAACCACCAAGCCTCTTCCAAGAGCCGGCGGCACACAATAATTCCCGGCTTCTCAAGCCTTATTGCTTAATTAATGGACTAAGTAATTTCTGATTTCATTAGGTTCTGAGAGCGATAAATGTCCCACCCAGCCAAAGTCAGTCACACCCTTTGAATTCCTACTCATTAGGTTTCTGTAGTGTAGTGGTTATCACGTTCGCTTAACACGCGAAAGGTCCCCGGTTCGAGACCGGGCGGAAACATATTTAAAAAAATTGGACAGTAAGCCTATTCACTTAGGACTCGGTCCCAATTTCGGAATTCATGCTTTTCCTTCGCACTTCTCAATATTTGCTATTCAGACATACCTTTTTTAGTCGCGTAACGCACTCTGCATGTGTGGCTAGCTTGGGCGCTCTGAATACATTCCTGCTACGTGTGGTCTGAGGTCCATAATGATTCAAATAGTTTACCATGCCAGGGTAAGCTGACAAGAAACACAGCCCTTATTTCAAGTGTTTTTAAAATCCCCCGTGGGGAATATGAATGGTGGAAAAACGATTGGAACCATTTTCCTGTTTGACCGCTAGTTTTTAATGGGTATTATGGCTCTTTCTGTGGTACTCAATTTGGGATATTATGTGAGGTAGACTTGTGGGCATTCCTAATATTTTCCACGACTTCCTCTTTTTGTATTGTAGTTTCAGTAGTGTAGTGGTTATCACGTTCGCCTCACACGCGAAAGTCAGTCACACCCTTAGTTTTCCACACATTAGGTTTCCGTAGTGTAGTGGTTATCACATTCGCCTCACACGCGAAAGGTCCCCGGTTCGAAACCGTGCGGAAACATTTTGTAATATTCAATATTTCCCAATGCCCAGAGGCTAGCATTTGGTTTGAAACAGTTGAGTTTTGTCTAAACCTTGCAGTCTACCTAGATTATTTTCTGTCATTACAGCTGCTTGATGTGACCGCTAGTTTTTAATGGGTACTATACACAATACCCCATAATGACAAAGCGATAACATATAGTTTTTATTAATGAAAAAAATATTTAAAAAAAACTTATTTACATACGTTTTCAGACCCTTTGCTATGAGGCTGGAAATTGAGCTCAGGTCCATCCTGTTTCCATTGATCATCCTTAGATATTTCTTTAACTTGATTGGAGTCCACCTGTGGTAAATTCAAATGATTGGTCATTTCTGCAGCATTGAAGGTACCCAAGAACACAGTGGCTTCCATCACTCTTAAATGGAAGAAGTTTTGAACCACCAAGCCTCTTCCAAGAGCCGGCGGCACACAATAATTCCCGGCTTCTCAAGCCTTATTGCTTAATTAATGGACTAAGTAATTTCTGATTTCATTAGGTTCTGAGAGCGATAAATGTCCCACCCAGCCAAAGTCAGTCACACCCTTTGAATTCCTCTCATTAGGTTTCTGTAGTGTAGTGGTTATCACGTTCGCTTAACACGCGAAAGGTCCCCGGTTCGAGACCGGGCGGAAACATATTTTAAAAAATTGGACAGTAAGCCTATTCACTTAGGACTCGGTCCCAATTTCGGAATTCATGCTTTTCCTTCGCACTTCTCAATATTTGCTATTCAGACATACCTTTTTTAGTCGCGTAACGCACTCTGCATGTGTGGCTAGCTTGGGCGCTCTGAATACATTCCTGCTACGTGTGGTCTGAGGTCCATAATGATTCAAATAGTTTACCATGCCAGGGTAAGCTGACAAGAAACACAGCCCTTATTTCAAGTGTTTTTAAAATCCCCCGTGGGGAATATGAATGGTGGAAAAACGATTGGAACCATTTTCCTGTTTGACCGCTAGTTTTTAATGGGTATTATGGCTCTTTCTGTGGTACTCAATTTGGGATATTATGTGAGGTAGACTTGTGGGCATTCCTAATATTTTCCACGACTTCCTCTTTTTGTATTGTAGTTTCAGTAGTGTAGTGGTTATCACGTTCGCCTCACACGCGAAAGTCAGTCACACCCTTAGTTTTCCACACATTAGGTTTCCGTAGTGTAGTGGTTATCACATTCGCCTCACACGCGAAAGGTCCCCGGTTCGAAACCGTGCGGAAACATTTTGTAATATTCAATATTTCCCAATGCCCAGAGGCTAGCATTTGGTTTGAAACAGTTGAGTTTTGTCTAAACCTTGCAGTCTACCTAGATTATTTTCTGTCATTACAGCTGCTTGATGTGACCGCTAGTTTTTAATGGGTACTATACACAATACCCCATAATGACAAAGCGATAACATATAGTTTTTATTAATGAAAAAAATATTTAAAAAAAAACTTATTTACATACGTTTTCAGACCCTTTGCTATGAGGCTGGAAATTGAGCTCAGGTCCATCCTGTTTCCATTGATCATCCTTAGATATTTCTTTAACTTGATTGGAGTCCACCTGTGGTAAATTCAAATGATTGGTCATTTCTGCAGCATTGAAGGTACCCAAGAACACAGTGGCTTCCATCACTCTTAAATGGAAGAAGTTTTGAACCACCAAGCCTCTTCCAAGAGCCGGCGGCACACAATAATTCCCGGCTTCTCAAGCCTTATTGCTTAATTAATGGACTAAGTAATTTCTGATTTCATTAGGTTCTGAGAGCGATAAATGTCCCACCCAGCCAAAGTCAGTCACACCCTTTGAATTCCTCTCATTAGGTTTCTGTAGTGTAGTGGTTATCACGTTCGCTTAACACGCGAAAGGTCCCCGGTTCGAGACCGGGCGGAAACATATTTTAAAAAATTGGACAGTAAGCCTATTCACTTAGGACTCGGTCCCAATTTCGGAATTCATGCTTTTCCTTCGCACTTCTCAATATTTGCTATTCAGACATACCTTTTTTAGTCGCGTAACGCACTCTGCATGTGTGGCTAGCTTGGGCGCTCTGAATACATTCCTGCTACGTGTGGTCTGAGGTCCATAATGATTCAAATAGTTTACCATGCCAGGGTAAGCTGACAAGAAACACAGCCCTTATTTCAAGTGTTTTTAAAATCCCCCGTGGGGAATATGAATGGTGGAAAAACGATTGGAACCATTTTCCTGTTTGACCGCTAGTTTTTAATGGGTATTATGGCTCTTTCTGTGGTACTCAATTTGGGATATTATGTGAGGTAGACTTGTGGGCATTCCTAATATTTTCCACGACTTCCTCTTTTTGTATTGTAGTTTCAGTAGTGTAGTGGTTATCACGTTCGCCTCACACGCGAAAGTCAGTCACACCCTTAGTTTTCCACACATTAGGTTTCCGTAGTGTAGTGGTTATCACATTCGCCTCACACGCGAAAGGTCCCCGGTTCGAAACCGTGCGGAAACATTTTGTAATATTCAATATTTCCCAATGCCCAGAGGCTAGCATTTGGTTTGAAACAGTTGAGTTTTGTCTAAACCTTGCAGTCTACCTAGATTATTTTCTGTCATTACAGCTGCTTGATGTGACCGCTAGTTTTTAATGGGTACTATACACAATACCCCATAATGACAAAGCGATAACATATAGTTTTTATTAATGAAAAAAATATTTAAAAAAAAACGTATTTACATACGTTTTCAGACCCTTTGCTATGAGGCTGGAAATTGAGCTCAGGTCCATCCTGTTTCCATTGATCATCCTTAGATATTTCTTTAACTTGATTGGAGTCCACCTGTGGTAAATTCAAATGATTGGTCATTTCTGCAGCATTGAAGGTACCCAAGAACACAGTGGCTTCCATCACTCTTAAATGGAAGAAGTTTTGAACCACCAAGCCTCTTCCAAGAGCCGGCGGCACACAATAATTCCCGGCTTCTCAAGCCTTATTGCTTAATTAATGGACTAAGTAATTTCTGATTTCATTAGGTTCTGAGAGCGATAAATGTCCCACCCAGCCAAAGTCAGTCACACCCTTTGAATTCCTACTCATTAGGTTTCTGTAGTGTAGTGGTTATCACGTTCGCTTAACACGCGAAAGGTCCCCGGTTCGAGACCGGGCGGAAACATATTTAAAAAATTGGACAGTAAGCCTATTCACTTAGGACTCGGTCCCAATTTCGGAATTCATGCTTTTCCTTCGCACTTCTCAATATTTGCTATTCAGACATACCTTTTTTAGTCGCGTAACGCACTCTGCATGTGTGGCTAGCTTGGGCGCTCTGAATACATTCCTGCTACGTGTGGTCTGAGGTCCATAATGATTCAAATAGTTTACCATGCCAGGGTAAGCTGACAAGAAACACAGCCCTTATTTCAAGTGTTTTTAAAATCCCCCGTGGGGAATATGAATGGTGGAAAAACGATTGGAACCATTTTCCTGTTTGACCGCTAGTTTTTAATGGGTATTATGGCTCTTTCTGTGGTACTCAATTTGGGATATTATGTGAGGTAGACTTGTGGGCATTCCTAATATTTTCCACGACTTCCTCTTTTTGTATTGTAGTTTCAGTAGTGTAGTGGTTATCACGTTCGCCTCACACGCGAAAGTCAGTCACACCCTTAGTTTTCCACACATTAGGTTTCCGTAGTGTAGTGGTTATCACATTCGCCTCACACGCGAAAGGTCCCCGGTTCGAAACCGTGCGGAAACATTTTGTAATATTCAATATTTCCCAATGCCCAGAGGCTAGCATTTGGTTTGAAACAGTTGAGTTTTGTCTAAACCTTGCAGTCTACCTAGATTATTTTCTGTCATTACAGCTGCTTGATGTGACCGCTAGTTTTTAATGGGTACTATACACAATACCCCATAATGACAAAGCGATAACATATAGTTTTTATTAATGAAAAAAATATTTAAAAAAAAACTTATTTACATACGTTTTCAGACCCTTTGCTATGAGGCTGGAAATTGAGCTCAGGTCCATCCTGTTTCCATTGATCATCCTTAGATATTTCTTTAACTTGATTGGAGTCCACCTGTGGTAAATTCAAATGATTGGTCATTTCTGCAGCATTGAAGGTACCCAAGAACACAGTGGCTTCCATCACTCTTAAATGGAAGAAGTTTTGAACCACCAAGCCTCTTCCAAGAGCCGGCGGCACACAATAATTCCCGGCTTCTCAAGCCTTATTGCTTAATTAATGGACTAAGTAATTTCTGATTTCATTAGGTTCTGAGAGCGATAAATGTCCCACCCAGCCAAAGTCAGTCACACCCTTTGAATACCTCTCATTAGGTTTCTGTAGTGTAGTGGTTATCACGTTCGCTTAACACGCGAAAGGTCCCCGGTTCGAGACCGGGCGGAAACATATTTTAAAAAATTGGACAGTAAGCCTATTCACTTAGGACTCGGTCCCAATTTCGGAATTCATGCTTTTCCTTCGCACTTCTCAATATTTGCTATTCAGACATACCTTTTTTAGTCGCGTAACGCACTCTGCATGTGTGGCTAGCTTGGGCGCTCTGAATACATTCCTGCTACGTGTGGTCTGAGGTCCATAATGATTCAAATAGTTTACCATGCCAGGGTAAGCTGACAAGAAACACAGCCCTTATTTCAAGTGTTTTTAAAATCCCCCGTGGGGAATATGAATGGTGGAAAAACGATTGGAACCATTTTCCTGTTTGACCGCTAGTTTTTAATGGGTATTATGGCTCTTTCTGTGGTACTCAATTTGGGATATTATGTGAGGTAGACTTGTGGGCATTCCTAATATTTTCCACGACTTCCTCTTTTTGTATTGTAGTTTCAGTAGTGTAGTGGTTATCACGTTCGCCTCACACGCGAAAGTCAGTCACACCCTTAGTTTTCCACACATTAGGTTTCCGTAGTGTAGTGGTTATCACATTCGCCTCACACGCGAAAGGTCCCTGGTTCGAAACCGTGCGGAAACATTTTGTAATATTCAATATTTCCCAATGCCCAGAGGCTAGCATTTGGTTTGAAACAGTTGAGTTTTGTCTAAACCTTGCAGTCTACCTAGATTATTTTCTGTCATTACAGCTGCTTGATGTGACCGCTAGTTTTTAATGGGTACTATACACAATACCCCATAATGACAAAGCGATAACATATAGTTTTTATTAATGAAAAAAATATTTAAAAAAAAACTTATTTACATACGTTTTCAGACCCTTTGCTATGAGGCTGGAAATTGAGCTCAGGTCCATCCTGTTTCCATTGATCATCCTTAGATATTTCTTTAACTTGATTGGAGTCCACCTGTGGTAAATTCAAATGATTGGTCATTTCTGCAGCATTGAAGGTACCCAAGAACACAGTGGCTTCCATCACTCTTAAATGGAAGAAGTTTTGAACCACCAAGCCTCTTCCAAGAGCCGGCGGCACACAATAATTCCCGGCTTCTCAAGCCTTATTGCTTAATTAATGGACTAAGTAATTTCTGATTTCATTAGGTTCTGAGAGCGATAAATGTCCCACCCAGCCAAAGTCAGTCACACCCTTTGAATTCCACTCATTAGGTTTCCGTAGTGTAGTGGTTATCACGTTCGCTTAACACGCGAAAGGTCCCCGGTTCGAGACCGGGTGGAAAACATATTTTAAAAATTGGACAGTAAGCCTATTCACTTAGGACTCGGTCCCAATTTCGGAATTCATGCTTTTCCTTCGCACTTCTCAATATTTGCTATTCAGACATACCTTTTTTAGTCGCGTAACGCACTCTGCATGTGTGGCTAGCTTGGGCGCTCTGAATACATTCCTGCTACGTGTGGTCTGAGGTCCATAATGATTCAAATAGTTTACCATGCCAGGGTAAGCTGACAAGAAACACAGCCCTTATTTCAAGTGTTTTTAAAATCCCCCGTGGGGAATATGAATGGTGGAAAAACGATTGGAACCATTTTCCTGTTTGACCGCTAGTTTTTAATGGGTATTATGGCTCTTTCTGTGGTACTGAATTTGGGATATTATGTGAGGTAGACTTGTGGGCATTCCTAATATTTTCCACGACTTCCTCTTTTTGTATTGTAGTTTCAGTAGTGTAGTGGTTATCACGTTCGCCTCACACGCGAAAGTCAGTCACACCCTTAGTTTTCCACACATTAGGTTTCCGTAGTGTAGTGGTTATCACATTCGCCTCACACGCGAAAGGTACCCTGATTCGAAACCGTGCGGAAACATTTTGTAATATTCAATATTTCCCAAATGCCCAGAGGCTAGCATTTGGTTTGAAACAGTTGAGTTTTGTCTAAACCTTGCAGTCTACCTAGATTATTTTCTGTCATTACAGCTGCTTGATGTGACCGCTAGTTTTTAATGGGTACTATACACAATACCCCATAATGACAAAGCGATAACATATCATTTTTATTAATGAAAAAAATATTTTAAAAAAAACTTATTTACATACGTTTTCAGACCCTTTGCTATGAGGCTGGAAATTGAGCTCAGGTCCATCCTGTTTCCATTGATCATCCCTAGATATTTCTTTAACTTGATTGGAGTCCACCTGTGGTAAATTCAAATGATTGGTCATTTCTGCAGCATTGAAGGTACCCAAGAACACAGTGGCTTCCATCACTCTTAAATGGAAGAAGTTTTGAACCACCAAGCCTCTTCCAAGAGCCGGCGGCACACAATAATTCCCGGCTTCTCAAGCCTTATTGCTTAATTAATGGACTAAGTAATTTCTGATTTCATTACGGTTATGAGAGCGATAAATGTCCCACCCAGCCAAAGTCAGTCACACCCTTTGAATTCCACTCATTAGCTTTCGGTAGTGTAGTGGTTATCACGTTCGCTTAACACGCGAAAGGTCCCCGGTTCGAGACCGGGCGGAAACATATTTTAAAAAATTGGACAGTAAGCCTATTCACTTAGGACTCGGTCCCAATTTCGGAATTCATGCTTTTCCTTCGCACTTCTCAATATTTGCTATTCAGACATACCTTTTTTAGTCGCGTAACGCACTCTGCATGTGTGGCTAGCTTGGGCGCTCTGAATACATTCCTGCTACGTGTGGTCTGAGGTCCATAATGATTCAAATAGTTTACCATGCCAGGGTAAGCTGACAAGAAACACAGCCCTTATTTCAAGTGTTTTTAAAATCCCCCGTGGGGAATATGAATGGTGGAAAAACGATTGGAACCATTTTCCTGTTTGACCGCTAGTTTTTAATGGGTATTATGGCTCTTTCTGTGGTACTGAATTTGGGATATTATGTGTGGTAGAATTGTTGGCATTCCTATTATTTGCCACCACTTCCTCTTTTTGTATTGTAGTTTCAGTAGTGTAGTGGTTATCACGTTCGCCTCACACGCGAAAGTCAGTCACACCCTTAGTTTTCTACACATTAGGTTTCCGTAGTGTAGTGGTTATCACATTCGCCTCAAACGCGAAAGGTCCCTGGTTTGAAACCTTGCGGAAACATTTTGTAATATTCAATATTTCCCAATGCCCAGAGGCTAGCATTTGGTTTGAAACAGTTGAGTTTTGTCTAAACCTTGCAGTCTACCTAGATTATTTTCTGTCATTACAGCTGCTTGCTGTGACCGCTAGTTGTTAATGGGTACTATACACAATACCCCATAATGACAAAGCGATAACATATAGTTTTTATTAATGAAAAAAATATTTTAAAAAAAAACGTATATACATACGTTTTCAGACCCTTTGCTATGAGGCTGGAAATTGAGCTCAGGTTCATCCTGTTTCCATTGATCATCCTTAGATATTTCTTTAACTTGATTGGAGTCCACCTGTGGTAAATTCAAATGATTGGTCTTTTCTGCAGCATTGAAGGTACCCAAGAACACAGTGGCTTCCATCACTCTTAAATGGAAGAAGTTTTGAACCACCAAGCCTCTTCCAAGAGCCGGCGGCACACAATAATTCCCGGCTTCTCAAGCCTTATTGCTTAATTAATGGACTAAGTAATTTCTGATTTCATAAGGTTCTGAGAGCGATAAATGTCCCACCCAGCCAAAGTCAGCCACACCCTTTACCTTAAGGGAAGATTTCGGCAGGTGCCGTATGGTTAGTGAGAAAGTCCATGTTGGAAATGTACGGTCCCTTACTAGACGTCCGAAATCGTTTGTAAAATTCGCGGACGGCGTCGGGCCGAGCGGCAGGGCCGGACCTACCGGGAAGTCATCAAATGAACTTTGTCGGACATTCGGTTTCCGTTTTACAAAAATAATAAGATTTTGGTCATTTTACCGCTGTCCCGGAAATTCCCACAAGAGGGCATAAGCAATCATATTGCTATTGGACAAAACATCACGATTCACGACGGGGCCTTATCTCGAAAACTGAAAATATTTCAAAGCCGAAACTCGGTGAGCGTAGGTTTGGCATAATGGGCAGTTGGCCCCGAACAAGATGGCGTCTAGGCCTCAATGGTTTTTGAGTTATGGCCATTTATCTGGGATTAAAGGTCCAAAATGAAAATAGAGAAATTATTTTTCCACTTCACGTCAATGTCAAGGAGCCTCCGGTGTCAATAAAAAAAGAACCAGCCATTTATCTATCGTCATTTAAGAGAAATCGTACAACGACAGATTGGTGATTTTCACGGATAGGTGTTTTTTTTTCAACGGATACAGATCCAGTTGCAGGGTGTTCTTACGAATCTTTTTAAAGTGTGCTGCGGAGCTCTGCGAGATTTCTGTGATTTTCTATGATTTTCTGAAATAACACACACTCACTAAACCCTCCGTAAATAACTCAGTTCTTAACGTAAAGACTTAAAACTCAGGATTATGTAAAGGCATACCCCAATCAGGATATAAGTTTATTTATAGCTTCCTGTGCCAACCGGAAGTGCCTTAAAAGGTCAGATCTTTTCAAAACTTCATATGTGGGATTAGGCAACCCCCATAAACTGTAAGTCAGTCATTTCTCCCAACAGATGACAAAGAAAAGCTCTCTCTCACACACACACACACAGAAACACACACACAGCAAGGATGGAGTGACAAAGTGCGGTGCTTAAAGACACACAAAGCCTACAATGGCATTTCCATATTCTCTAGGCCGTGCCGAGTTCAACAAGATGCAACAAGACGCTTGACCGTAGCTCGCTCGGTCTAAGCACAGCGACCATTAGAAAAGTAGGCCCAAAATGAAGGCTGGCCCTCAATGTCATTTGCTTTTGGGTGACAGTGAGAGAACCATTAAGGTGAGAAGCACAATTCGACCTCAGGAACGTACCTGAGGTCCTCCCGATCCGTGCAAGCCTAACCTTAACCGTGTGGCATTAACCCTTAACAGTTAAAAGAAGGTGTTTACATCAAACAGTTTGCATTGACTTCTCTCCCCATAGGAATACATTGCCTGCACCTCTAAATTCAACCTGAAGCCTATGTGGGTTATGAATGCCTAATGAACCTGTCTTCTATGACAGTCCATCAGACCACTATGAGGTCTACCTGTGTCGATTCTAAGCTTCTTGGAGCAAACGGAAGTGGTTAAATTGACCCAAAAGGTGTTTTGATGTACATAACCTTCAAAGGTGAAAATGACTACATTCAACCCTATGTAGATCGTAGATCAGTCAATTCTTAACTTAAAGACTTAAAACTCAGGATTCTGTAAGTGTCTATGTCAATCAAGACATGTGTTTACTTATAGCTTCCTGTGCTAACCGGAAGTGCCTTTAATTGGGTCACACTGTCTGTTTTGAAGGGTTAGAAAATTCACATCTCTCCAAAACTTCATATGTGTGACTAGGTAACCCTCCTAAACTGTAAATCAGTCATTTCTCCCAGCAGATGTCAAAGAAAAGCTCTCACACACACACACAGCAAGGATGGAGTGATAAAGTGCGGTGCTCAAAGACACAGAGAGCAGGCAATGGCATAAACATAATCTCTAGGCCGTGCCGAGTTCAATGAGATATCCCGCTTGACCGTAGCTCGCTCGGTCTAAGCGCAGCGACCATTAGAAAAGTAGGCCCAAAATGAAGCCTGCCCCACAACGTCATTTGCTTTTGGGTGACAGTGAGAGAACCGTTAGGGTGAGAAGCACAATTCGACCTCAGGTACGTTCCTAAGGTCCTCCCGATCCGTGCAAGCCTAACGTTGACCGTGTGGCATTAACCCTTAATAGTTAAAAGAAGGTGTTTACTTCAAAGAGTTTGCATTGACTTCTTTCCCCATAGGAATACATTGCCTGCACCCCTAAATTCAACCTGAAGCCTATGTGGGTTATGAATGTCGTATGAACCTGTCTTCGATGACAGTCCATCAGGCCACTATGAGGTCTACCTGTGTTGATTCTAAGCTTCCTGGACCAACCGGAAGTGGTTAAAATCACCCTAAAAGTGTTTATTCATACCCTGCCTGCAGTTTGATAGACATAGTGCATTCAACCCTGTGTAAATCAGTCAATTCTTAAAGTAAGGACTTAAAACTCAGGATTCTGTAAAAGCATACCCCAGTGAGGATATGTGTTGACTTATAGCTTCCTGTGCCAACCGGAAGTGCCATAATTGGTGTCTCAGGGGCTGTTTCGAGGGGTTATAAAAGTCAGATCTTTCCAAAACTTCATAGATGTGATTAGGCAACCCCCATGAACTGTAAATCAGTCATTTTTCCCATAAAATTTCAAAGGAAAAATAAATCACACTAAAACACAACTTGGATGGAGGGACGTATTGGGGTGCGTAGAGACAGACAGTGACTGCAATAGTTAGCTTTGTTCGAGCTAAAAAAGAACCGTCAGACCTAGAGTTCCGAAACTTTAGAATCCTGTTCTAGACCTCCGGTCGATAGTGCGTGGTGAGTTAGGTGGCTCTAGAAGGTTCTCGGACCGAGAAACAGCCTCGTACATTTGCAATGATTTCAATTCATTTTGACCATTACGAAAATGACGACATTTAGAAAAGTCTCAGAGACACAAGACTAGGTGCATTGCGACCGTCTCGGCCCATAGAGACGGACCCCAACGTTTCTGTCCGATAGCTCATTCAAGGACCCCGTAGCAAGTCATGTAAAAAGTGGATTTTCAGCACCAATTAGGGTTTTGCTCGGACACCAAATGAACGATCGAGCCGAAACTTGGGATTCGGGGTCGCCTCAGCTAGGCCTACACATAACATAAGAAATGGACCCGCAGCTAGAACGTAACTACGTGTTTTATGTTTTTTTTATGGTTTGAACCGAAGGCGTTGTGAATTTTGGGCCAGCTCTGAAGTATGTGATAGTTGGCTACTAAACGAGTTGGAAAAAGTGGGTTTGGTGTCAGTTTGTATCAGTTTGGTGTCAGAATGATATCTAATTGACTGATGGACGGTGACTTGCTGGTGACTCTTGTCCATTTGCAATATGTTTAAACAGTGAGGTACCATCACCAAAGTGACATTCTGAAATCAACCCTAACGAGCGACTGAGATGAACCAGAATCACTGCACAGCCATCCCGAGTTCATCGGGCCAGTCAATTTCACATTCCTGCAGGATTTTTATAGCATGACAAATTCGTGATGGTACCTGCCCATTGAACCATATTGCAAATGCACAGTGACTTTGCAAAAGTAAGAAAACATAAACAAATGGACATAATGAAATCACCATATTTTTATTTTTGGGTTACCAGTTGCACAACAATGCACGTGCATTTGCAATATGATTCAACAGTGAAAAAACATCACAAAATGGACATGATGAAGTCAACACAACGAGCGATGGAAAGGAGCAACTATCACGCCAGGCCTTCCCGAGTTCATCTGGCCAGTCAATTTTGCATTTCTGCAGGATTTTTGAGCATGTCAAATTTCTTATGGTAAATGCCCATTGAACCATATTGCAAATGTACATGCACTTGCAATATGATTCTATAGTGAAAAAACATCACCAAATGGACATGATGAAATCAACACAACGAGTGATGGAAAGGTACAACTATCACTGCTCGGCCATCCTGTGTTCATCAGGACAGTCAATTTTGCATTTTTGAGCATGTCAAATTTCTTATGGTTAATGCCCATTGAACCATATTGCAAATGTACATGCACTTGCAATATGATTCTATAGTGAAAAAACATCACCAAATGGACATGATGAAATCAACACAACGAGTGATGGAAAGGAACAACTATCACTGCCCGGCCATCCCGAGTTCATCAGGCCAGTCAATTTTGCATTTTTGAGCATGTCAAATTTCTTATGGTAAATGCCCATTGAACCATATTGCAAATGTACATGCACTTGCAATATGATTCTATAGTGAAAAAACATCACCAAATGGACATGATGAAATCAACACAACGAGTGATGGAAAGGAACAACTATCACTGCCCGGCCATCCCGAGTTCTTCAGGCCAGTCAATTTTGCATTTCTGCAGGATTTTTGAGCATGTCAAATTTCTTATGGTATTTGGCCCCAAAAAAAGTGACTTTTGACTTTGACTTTTGACTTCCTATGAAATCATATTGCAAATGGACAAATCATATTCCTTGTGCACAAGTAAAAAAAAAATATGATAATACAATTTTACAAATGTATATTCATATAGTTCTTAAGCATGATGAATTGACATAAAATCGAAACAATTTCGAAAAATGGTCCAGAAAGCACTTTTTTACGAGGGTGATAAGTTTAAATAAAAGTTCACATTTTCGACTTTTGACTTCCTATGAAATCATATTGCAAATGGAAAAAACATATGCCTTTTATGCACAAGTAAAAAAAAATGATGATAATAAAATATGACTAAAGTATGTTGATACAGTTCTTATACATGTGTAATTGACACAAAAATGCAAAGAATTTTGAAAAATGGTCCAGAAAGCACTTTTTCAAGGGTGTGTGAAGTTTTTTACAAAATTTTAATATTTTTGACTTTTGAATTTTGACTTCCTATGAAATCATATTGCAAATGGACAAAACATGTTTCTTATGCGCATGTAAAAAAAAAAATGTATGCTAATAAAATTGGACAAAAGTATATTCATACAGTTCTTACAAATGTGTAATTGACAAAAAAATCTAAAGAATTTCGAAAAACGGTCCAGAAAGCACTTTTTTAAGGGGTGATAATTTTTGACCCAAAAAATTTGGATGTTGACTTGAGGTCCATTTCCAATATGAAAAACCACAGTGGAGCGCACTCGCCACCTGTTGGATTTTTGAAGTTTTACAACTGGCAATTGCCATTTGGCATTTGCAATCAACTTTGCATGAATCAACGCCGAATTGGATGGTATTGACCAATGTGTATATGGTTTGTCCGATGCCAATGATTTGCCATTCATTTTTTTCCACTTCAGGGGGGACTTCCCTTACACTTGTTAGGTTTCTGTATTGTAGTGGTTATCACGTTCGCTTAACACGCGAAAGGTGCCCGGTTCGAGACCGGGCGGAAACATATTTTAAAAAATTGGACAGTTCGCCTATTCACTTAGGACTCGGTCCCAATTTCGGAATTCATGCTTTTCCTTCGCACTTCTCAATATTTGCTATTCAGACATACCTTTTTTAGTCACGTAACGCACTCTGCATGTGTGGCTAGCTTGGGCGCTCTGAATACATTCCTGCTACGTGTGGTCTGAGGTCCATAATGATTCAAATAGTTTACCATGCCAGGGTAAGCTGACAAGAAACACAGCCCTTATTCCAAGTGTTTTTAAAATCCCCCATGGGGAATATGAATGGTGGAAAAACGATTGGAACCATTTTCCTGTTTGACCGCTAGTTTTTAATGGGTATTATGGCTCTTTCTGTGGTACTCAATTTGGGATATTATGTGAGGTAGACTTGTGGGCATTCCTAATATTTTCCACGACTTCCTCTTTTTGTATTGTAGTTTCAGTAGTGTAGTGGTTATCACGTTCGCCTCACACGCGAAAGTTAGTCACAACCTTAGTTTTCCACACGTTAGGTTTCCGTAGTGTAGTGGTTATCACATTCGCCTCACACTCGGAAGGTCCCCGGTTCGAAACCGTGCGGAAACATTTTGTAATATTCAATATTTCCCAATGCCCAGAGGCTAGCATTTGGTTTGAAACAGTTGAGTTTTGTCTAAACCTTGCAGTCTACCTAGATTATTTTCTGTCATTACAGCTGCTTGATGTGACCGCTAGTTGTTAATGGGTACTATACACAATACCCCATAATGACAAAGCGATAACATATAGTTTTTATTAATGAAAAAAATATTTAAAAAAAAACTTATATACATACGTTTTCAGACCCTTTGCTATGAGGCTGGAAATTGAGCTCAGGTCCATCCTGTTTCCATTGATCATCCTTAGATATTTCTTTAACTTGATTGGAGTCCACCTGTGGTAAATTCAAATGATTGGTCATTTCTGCAGCATTGAAGGTACCCAAGAACACAGTGGCTTCCATCACTCTTAAATGGAAGAAGTTTTGAACCACCAAGCCTCTTCCAAGAGCCGGCGGCACACAATAATTCCCGGCTTCTCAAGCCTTATTGCTTAATTAATGGACTAAGTAATTTCTGATTTCATTAGGTTCTGAGAGCGATAAATGTCCCACCCAGCCAAAGTCAGTCACACCCTTTGAATTCCACACATTAGGTTTCTGTAGTGTAGTGGTTATCATGTTTGCTTAACACACGAAAGGTCCCCGGTTCGAGACCGGGCGGAAACATATTTAAAAAAATTGGACAGTAAGCCTATTCACTTAGGACTCCGTCCCAATTTCGGAATTCATGCTTTTCCTTCGCACTTCTCAATATTTGCTATTCAGACATACCTTTTTTAGTCGCGTAACGCACTCTGCATGTGTGGCTAGCTTGGGCGCTCTGAATACATTCCTGCTACGTGTGGTCTGAGGTCCATAATGATTCAAATAGTTTACCATGCCAGGGTAAGCCGACAAGAAACACAGCCCTTATTTCAAGTGTTTTTAAAATCCCCCGTGGGGAACATGAATGGTGGAAAAACGATTGGAAGCATTTTCCTGTTTGACCACTAGTTTTTAATGGGTATTAGGGCTCTTTCTGTGGTACTCAATTTGGGATATTATGTGAGGTAGACTTGTGGGCATTCCTAATATTTTCCACGACTTCCTCTTTTTGTATTGTAGTTTCAGTAGTGTAGTGGTTATCACGTTCGCCTCACACGCGAAAGTCGGTCACACCCTTAGTTTTCCACACATTAGGTTTCCGTAGTGTAGTGGTTATCACGTTTGCCTCACACGCGAAAGGTCCCCGGTTTGAAAACGTGCGGAAACATTTTGTAATATTCAATATTTCCCAATGCCCAGAGGCTAGCATTTGGTTTGAAACAGTTGAGTTTTGTCTAAACCTTGCAGTCTACCTAGATTATTTTCTGTCATTACAGCTGCTTGCTGTGACCGCTAGTTGTTAATGGGTACTATACACAATACCCCATAATGACAAAGCGATAACATATAGTTTTTATTAATGAAAAAAATATTAAAAAAAAAACTTATATACATACGTTTTCAGACACTTTGCTATGAGGCTGGAAATTGAGCTCAGGTTCATCCTGTTTCCATTGATCATCCTTAGATATTTCTTTAACTTGATTGGAGTCCACCTGTGGTAAATTCAAATGATTGGTCATTTCTGCAGCATTGAAGGTACCCAAGAACACAGTGGCTTCCATCACTCTTAAATGGAAGAAGTTTTGAACCACCAAGCCTCTTCCAAGAGCCGGCGGCACACAATAATTCCCGGCTTCTCAAGCCTTATTGCTTAATTAATGGACTAAGTAATTTCTGATTTCATTAGGTTCTGGGAGCGATAAATGTCCCACCCAGCCAAAGTCAGTCACACCCTTTGAATTCCACTCATTAGGTTTCTGTAGTGTAGTGGTTATCATGTTCGCTTATCACGCGAAAGGTCCCCGGTTCGAGACCGGGTGGAAACACAATTTAAAAAATTGGACAGTAAGCCTATTCACTTAGGACTCGGTCCCAATTTCAGAATTCATGCTTTTCCTTCACACTTCTCAATATTTGCTATTCAGACATACCTTTTTTAGTCGTGTAACGCACTCTGCATGTGTGGCCAACTTGGGCGCTCTGAATACATTCCTGCTACGTGTGGTCTGAGGTCCATAATGATTCAAATAGTTTACCAAGCCAGGGTAAGCTGACAAGAAACACAGCCCTTATTTCAAGTGTTTTTAAAATCCCCCGTGGGGAATATGAATGGTGGAAAAACGATTGGAACCATTTTCCTGTTTGACCGCTAGTTTTTAATGGGTATTATGGCTCTTTCTGTGGTACTCATTTTGGGATATTATGTGAGGTAGACTTGTGGGCATTCCTAATATTTTCCACGACTTCCTCTTTTTGTATTGTAGTTTCAGTAGTGTAGTGGTTATCACGTTCGCCTCACACGCGAAAGTCAGTCACACCCTTAGTTTTCCACACATTAGGTTTCCGTAGTGTATTGGTTATCACGTTCGCCTCACATGCGAAAGGTCCCCGGTTCGAAACCGTGCGGAAACATTTTGTAATATTCAATATTTCCCAATGCCCAGAGGCTAGCATTTGGTTTGAAACAGTTGAGTTTTGTCTAAACCTTGCAGTCTACCTAGATTATTTTCTGTCATTACAGCTGCTTGCTGTGACCGCTAGTTGTTAATGGGTACTATACACAATACCCCATAATGACAAAGCGATAACATATAGTTTTTATTAATGAAAAAAATATTTAAAAAAAAACGTATATACATACTTTTTCAGACCCTTTGCTATGAGGCTGGAAATTGAGCTCAGGTTCATCCTGTTTCCATTGATCATCCTTAGATGTTTCTTCAACTTGATTGGAGTCCACCTGTGGTAAATTCAAATGATTGGTCATTTCTGCAGCATTGAAGGTACCCAAGAACACAGTGGCTTCCATCACTCTTAAATGGAAGAAGTTTTGAACCACCAAGCCTCTTCCAAGAGCCGGCGGCACACAATAATTCCCGGCTTCTCAAGCCTTACTGCTTAATTAATGGACTAAGTAATTTCTGATTTCATTAGGTTCTGAGAGCGATAAATGTCCCACCCATCCAAAGTCAGTCACACCCTTTGAATTCCACTCATTAGGTTTCTGTAGTGTAGTGGTTATCACGTTCGCTTAACACGCGAAAGGTCCCCGGTTCGAGACCGGGCGGAAACATATTTAAAAAAATTGGACAGTAAGCCTATTCACTTAGGACTCGGTCCCAATTTCAGAATTCATGCTTTTCCTTCGCACTTCTCAATATTTGCTATTCAGACATACCTTTTTTAGTCGCGTAACGCACTCTGCATGTGTGGCTAACTTGGGCGCTCTGAATACATTCCTGCTACGTGTGGTCTGAGGTCCATAATGATTCAAATAGTTTACCATGCCAGGGTAAGCTGACAAGAAACACAGCCCTTATTTCAAGTGTTTTTAAAATCCCCCGTGGGGAATATGAATGGTGGAAAAACGATTGGAACCATTTTCCTGTTTGACCGCTAGTTTTTAATGGGTATTATGGCTCTTTCTGTGGTACTCAATTTGGGATATTATGTGAGGTAGACTTGTGGGCATTCCTAATATTTTCCACGACTTCCTCTTTTTGTATTGTAGTTTCAGTAGTGTAGTGGTTATCACGTTCGCCTCACACGCGAAAGTCAATCACACCCTTAGTTTTCCACACATTAGGTTTCCGCAGTGTAGTGGTTATCACGTTCGCCTCACACGCGAAAGGTCCCTGGTTCGAAACCGTGCGGAAAATTTTTGTAATATTCAATATTTCCCAATGCCCAGAGGCTAGCATTTGCTTTGAAACAGTTGAGTTTTGTCTAAACCTTGCAGTCTACCTAGATTATTTTCTGTCATTACAGCTGCTTGCTGTGACCGCTAGTTGTTAATGGGTACTATACACAATACCCCATAATGACAAAGCGATAACATATAGTTTTTATTAATGAAAAAAATATTTAAAAAAAAACTTAGATACATACGTTTTCAGACACTTTGCTATGAGGCTGGAAATTGAGCTCAGGTTCATCCTGTTTCCATTGATCATCCTTAGATATTTCTTTAACTTGATTGGAGTCCATCTGTGGTAAATTCAAATGATTGGTCATTTCTGCAGCATTGAAGGTACCCAAGAACACAGTGGCTTCCATCACTCTTAAATGGAAGAAGTTTTGAACCACCAAGCCTCTTCCAAGAGCCGGCGGCACACAATAATTCCCGGCTTCTCAAGCCTTATTGCTTAATTAATGGACTAAGTAATTTCTGATTTCATTAGGTTCTGAGAGCGATAAACGTCCCACCCAGCCAAAGTCAGCCACACCCTTTGAATTACACTCATTAGGTTTCCGTAGTGTAGTGGTTATCATGTTCGCCTCACACGCGAAAGGTCCCCGGTTCGAAACCGGGCGGAAGCATTTTGTAATATTCAATATTTCCCAATGCCCAGAGGCTAACATTTGGTTTGAAACAGTTGAGGTTTGTCTAAACCTTGCTTTCTACCTCTCCGACCTGTGGATCAATGTTGCCGTTTTTTGGGGGACCTCCTCCGTGCGATCTGTATGAATGTGACCAGACTGACAGCTTCTCTGAGCCAGGCAAATTCATTTATCAGGGTCATTGTAATGGATATATCCAAATAAATGGCAATATAATCCAAGGTAAAACAAACTAAAATGTAGATTGTTTTCTGTCATTACAGCTGCTTGATGTGACCGCTAGTTTTTAATGGGTACTATACACAATACCCCATAATGACAAAGCGATAACATATAGTTTTTATTAATGAAAAAAATATTTAAAAAAAACCTTATTTACATACGTTTTCAGACCCTTTGCTATGAGGCTGGAAATGGAGCTCAGGTCCATCCTGTTTCCATTGATCATCCTTAGATATTTCTTTAACTTGATTGGAGTCCACCTGTGGTAAATTCAAATGATTGGTCATTTCTGCAGCATTGAAGGTACCCAAGAACACAGTGGCTTCCATCACTCTTAAATGGAAGAAGTTTTGAACCACCAAGCCTCTTCCAAGAGCCGGCGGCACACAATAATTCCCGGCTTCTCAAGCCTTATTGCTTAATTAATGGACTATGTCATTTCTGATTTCATTAGGTTCTGAGAGCGATAAATGTCCCACCCAGCCAAAGTCAGTCACACCCTTCGAATTCCACTCATTAGGTTTCCGTGGTGTAGTGGTTATCACGTTCGCTTAACATGCGAAAGGTCCCCGGTTCGAGACCGGGCGGAAACATATTTTTAAAAATTGGACAGTAAGCCTATTCACTTAGAACTCGGTCCCAATTTCGGAATTCATGCTTTTCCTTCACACTTATCAATATTTGCTAATCAGACGTACCTTTTTTAGTCGCGTAACGCACTCTGCATGTGTGGCTAGCTTGGGCGCTCTGAATACATTCCTGCTACGTGTGGTCTGAGGTCCATAATGATTCAAATAGTTTACCATGCCAGGGTAAGCCGACAAGAAACAAAGCCCTTATTTCAAGTGTTTTTAAAATCCCCCGTGGGGAACATGAATGGTGGAAAAACGATTGGAAGCATTTTCCTGTTTGACCACTAGTTTTTAATGGGTATTAGGGCTCTTTCTGTGGTACTCAATTTGGGATATTATGTGAGGTAGACTTGTGGGTATTCCTAATATTTTCCACGACTTCCTCTTTTTGTATTGTAGTTTCAGTAGTGTAGTGGTTATCACGTTCGCCTCACACGCGAAAGTCGGTCACACCCTTAGTTTTCCACACATTAGGTTTCCGTAGTGTAGTGGTTATCACGTTTGCCTCACACGCGAAAGGTCCCCGGTTTGAAACCGTGCGGAAACATTTTGTAATATTCAATATTTCCCAATGCCCAGAGGCTAGCATTTGGTTTGAAACAGTTGAGTTTTGTCTAAACCTTGCAGTCTACCTAGATTATTTTCTGTCATTACAGCTGCTTGATGTGACCGCTAGTTGTTAATGGGTACTATACACAATACCCCATAATGACAAAGCGATAACATATAGTTTTTATTAATGAAAAAAATATTTAAAAAAAAACGTATATACATACGTTTTCAGACCCTTTGCTATGAGGCTGGAAATTGAGCTCAGGTTCATCCTGTTTCCATTGATCATCCTTAGATATTTCTTTAACTTGATTGGAGTCCATCTGTGGTAAATTCAAATGATTGGTCATTTCTGCAGCATTGAAGGTACCCAAGAACACAGTGGCTTCCATCACTCTTAAATGGAAGAAGTTTTGAACCACCAAGCCTCTTCCAAGAGCCGGCGGCACACAATAATTCCCGGCTTCTCAAGCCTTATTGCTTAATTAATGGACTAAGTAATTTCTGATTTCATTAGGTTCTGAGAGCGATAAACGTCCCACCCAGCCAAAGTCAGCCACACCCTTTGAATTACACTCATTAGGTTTCCGTAGTGTAGTGGTTATCATGTTCGCCTCACACGCGAAAGGTCCCCGGTTCGAAACCGGGCGGAAGCATTTTGTAATATTCAATATTTCCCAATGCCCAGAGGCTAACATTTGGTTTGAAACAGTTGAGGTTTGTCTAAACCTTGCTTTCTACCTCTCCGACCTGTGGATCAATGTTGCCGTTTTTTGGGGGACCTCCTCCGTGCGATCTGTATGAATGTGACCAGACTGACAGCTTCTCTGAGCCAGGCAAATTCATTTATCAGGGTCATTGTAATGGATATATCCAAATAAATGGCAATATAATCCAAGGTAAAACAAACTAAAATGTAGATTGTTTTCTGTCATTACAGCTGCTTGATGTGACCGCTAGTTTTTAATGGGTACTATACACAATACCCCATAATGACAAAGCGATAACATATAGTTTTTATTAATGAAAAAAATATTTAAAAAAAACCTTATTTACATACGTTTTCAGACCCTTTGCTATGAGGCTGGAAATGGAGCTCAGGTCCATCCTGTTTCCATTGATCATCCTTAGATATTTCTTTAACTTGATTGGAGTCCACCTGTGGTAAATTCAAATGATTGGTCATTTCTGCAGCATTGAAGGTACCCAAGAACACAGTGGCTTCCATCACTCTTAAATGGAAGAAGTTTTGAACCACCAAGCCTCTTCCAAGAGCCGGCGGCACACAATAATTCCCGGCTTCTCAAGCCTTATTGCTTAATTAATGGACTATGTCATTTCTGATTTCATTAGGTTCTGAGAGCGATAAATGTCCCACCCAGCCAAAGTCAGTCACACCCTTCGAATTCCACTCATTAGGTTTCCGTGGTGTAGTGGTTATCACGTTCGCTTAACATGCGAAAGGTCCCCGGTTCGAGACCGGGCGGAAACATATTTTTAAAAATTGGACAGTAAGCCTATTCACTTAGAACTCGGTCCCAATTTCGGAATTCATGCTTTTCCTTCACACTTATCAATATTTGCTAATCAGACGTACCTTTTTTAGTCGCGTAACGCACTCTGCATGTGTGGCTAGCTTGGGCGCTCTGAATACATTCCTGCTACGTGTGGTCTGAGGTCCATAATGATTCAAATAGTTTACCATGCCAGGGTAAGCCGACAAGAAACAAAGCCCTTATTTCAAGTGTTTTTAAAATCCCCCGTGGGGAACATGAATGGTGGAAAAACGATTGGAAGCATTTTCCTGTTTGACCACTAGTTTTTAATGGGTATTAGGGCTCTTTCTGTGGTACTCAATTTGGGATATTATGTGAGGTAGACTTGTGGGTATTCCTAATATTTTCCACGACTTCCTCTTTTTGTATTGTAGTTTCAGTAGTGTAGTGGTTATCACGTTCGCCTCACACGCGAAAGTCGGTCACACCCTTAGTTTTCCACACATTAGGTTTCCGTAGTGTAGTGGTTATCACGTTTGCCTCACACGCGAAAGGTCCCCGGTTTGAAACCGTGCGGAAACATTTTGTAATATTCAATATTTCCCAATGCCCAGAGGCTAGCATTTGGTTTGAAACAGTTGAGTTTTGTCTAAACCTTGCAGTCTACCTAGATTATTTTCTGTCATTACAGCTGCTTGATGTGACCGCTAGTTGTTAATGGGTACTATACACAATACCCCATAATGACAAAGCGATAACATATAGTTTTTATTAATGAAAAAAATATTTAAAAAAAAACGTATATACATACGTTTTCAGACCCTTTGCTATGAGGCTGGAAATTGAGCTCAGGTTCATCCTGTTTCCATTGATCATCCTTAGATATTTCTTTAACTTGATTGGAGTCCATCTGTGGTAAATTCAAATGATTGGTCATTTCTGCAGCATTGAAGGTACCCAAGAACACAGTGGCTTCCATCACTCTTAAATGGAAGAAGTTTTGAACCACCAAGCCTCTTCCAAGAGCCGGCGGCACACAATAATTCCCGGCTTCTCAAGCCTTATTGCTTAATTAATGGACTAAGTAATTTCTGATTTCATTAGGTTCTGAGAGCGATAAACGTCCCACCCAGCCAAAGTCAGCCACACCCTTTGATTTACACTCATTAGGTTTCCGTAGTGTAGTGGTTATCACGTTCGCCTCACACGCGAAAGGTCCCCGGTTCGAAACCGGGCGGAAGCATTTTGTAATATTCAATATTTCCCAATGCCCAGAGGCTAACATTTGGTTTGAAACAGTTGAGGTTTGTCTAAACCTTGCTTTCTACCTCTCCGACCTGTGGATCAATGTTGCCGTTTTTTGGGGGACCTCCTCCGTGCGATCTGTATGAATGTGACCAGACTGACAGCTTCTCTGAGCCAGGCAAATTCATTTATCAGGGTCATTGTAATGGATATATCCAAATAAATGGCAATATAATCCAAGGTAAAACAAACTAAAATGTAGATTGTTTTCTGTCATTACAGCTGCTTGATGTGACCGCTAGTTTTTAATGGGTACTATACACAATACCCCATAATGACAAAGCGATAACATATAGTTTTTATTAATGAAAAAAATATTTTAAAAAAAACTTATTTACATACGTTTTCAGACCCTTTGCTATGAGGCTGGAAATGGAGCTCAGGTCCATCCTGTTTCCATTGATCATCCTTAGATATTTCTTTAACTTGATTGGAGTCCACCTGTGGTAAATTCAAATGATTGGTCATTTCTGCAGCATTGAAGGTACCCAAGAACACAGTGGCTTCCATCACTCTTAAATGGAAGAAGTTTTGAACCACCAAGCCTCTTCCAAGAGCCGGCGGCACACAATAATTCCCGGCTTCTCAAGCCTTATTGCTTAATTAATGGACTAAGTAATTTCTGATTTCATTAGGTTCTGAGAGCGATAAACGTCCCACCCAGCCAAAGTCAGCCACACCCTTTGAATTACACTCATTAGGTTTCCGTAGTGTAGTGGTTATCACGTTCGCCTCACACGCGAAAGGTCCCCGGTTCGAAACCGGGCGGAAGCATTTTGTAATATTCAATATTTCCCAATGCCCAGAGGCTAACATTTGGTTTGAAACAGTTGAGGTTTGTCTAAACCTTGCTTTCTACCTCTCCGACCTGTGGATCAATGTTGCCGTTTTTTGGGGGACCTCCTCCGTGCGATCTGTATGAATGTGACCAGACTGACAGCTTCTCTGAGCCAGGCAAATTCATTTATCAGGGTCATTGTAATGGATATATCCAAATAAATGGCAATATAATCCAAGGTAAAACAAACTAAAATGTAGATTGTTTTCTGTCATTACAGCTGCTTGATGTGACCGCTAGTTTTTAATGGGTACTATACACAATACCCCATAATGACAAAGCGATAACATATAGTTTTTATTAATGAAAAAAATATTTAAAAAAACCTTATTTACATACGTTTTCAGACCCTTTGCTATGAGGCTGGAAATGGAGCTCAGGTCCATCCTGTTTCCATTGATCATCCTTAGATATTTCTTTAACTTGATTGGAGTCCACCTGTGGTAAATTCAAATGATTGGTCATTTCTGCAGCATTGAAGGTACCCAAGAACACAGTGGCTTCCATCACTCTTAAATGGAAGAAGTTTTGAACCACCAAGCCTCTTCCAAGAGCCGGCGGCACACAATAATTCCCGGCTTCTCAAGCCTTATTGCTTAATTAATGGACTATGTCATTTCTGATTTCATTAGGTTCTGAGAGCGATAAATGTCCCACCCAGCCAAAGTCAGTCACACCCTTCGAATTCCACTCATTAGGTTTCCGTGGTGTAGTGGTTATCACGTTCGCTTAACATGCGAAAGGTCCCCGGTTCGAGACCGGGCGGAAACATATTTTTAAAAATTGGACAGTAAGCCTATTCACTTAGAACTCGGTCCCAATTTCGGAATTCATGCTTTTCCTTCACACTTATCAATATTTGCTAATCAGACGTACCTTTTTTAGTCGCGTAACGCACTCTGCATGTGTGGCTAGCTTGGGCGCTCTGAATACATTCCTGCTACGTGTGGTCTGAGGTCCATAATGATTCAAATAGTTTACCATGCCAGGGTAAGCCGACAAGAAACAAAGCCCTTATTTCAAGTGTTTTTAAAATCCCCCGTGGGGAACATGAATGGTGGAAAAACGATTGGAAGCATTTTCCTGTTTGACCACTAGTTTTTAATGGGTATTAGGGCTCTTTCTGTGGTACTCAATTTGGGATATTATGTGAGGTAGACTTGTGGGTATTCCTAATATTTTCCACGACTTCCTCTTTTTGTATTGTAGTTTCAGTAGTGTAGTGGTTATCACGTTCGCCTCACACGCGAAAGTCGGTCACACCCTTAGTTTTCCACACATTAGGTTTCCGTAGTGTAGTGGTTATCACGTTTGCCTCACACGCGAAAGGTCCCCGGTTTGAAACCGTGCGGAAACATTTTGTAATATTCAATATTTCCCAATGCCCAGAGGCTAGCATTTGGTTTGAAACAGTTGAGTTTTGTCTAAACCTTGCAGTCTACCTAGATTATTTTCTGTCATTACAGCTGCTTGATGTGACCGCTAGTTGTTAATGGGTACTATACACAATACCCCATAATGACAAAGCGATAACATATAGTTTTTATTAATGAAAAAAATATTTTAAAAAAAACGTATATACATACGTTTTCAGACCCTTTGCTATGAGGCTGGAAATTGAGCTCAGGTTCATCCTGTTTCCATTGATCATCCTTAGATATTTCTTTAACTTGATTGGAGTCCATCTGTGGTAAATTCAAATGATTGGTCATTTCTGCAGCATTGAAGGTACCCAAGAACACAGTGGCTTCCATCACTCTTAAATGGAAGAAGTTTTGAACCACCAAGCCTCTTCCAAGAGCCGGCGGCACACAATAATTCCCGGCTTCTCAAGCCTTATTGCTTAATTAATGGACTAAGTAATTTCTGATTTCATTAGGTTCTGAGAGCGATAAACGTCCCACCCAGCCAAAGTCAGCCACACCCTTTGAATTACACTCATTAGGTTTCCGTAGTGTAGTGGTTATCACGTTCGCCTCACACGCGAAAGGTCCCCGGTTCGAAACCGGGCGGAAGCATTTTGTAATATTCAATATTTCCCAATGCCCAGAGGCTAACATTTGGTTTGAAACAGTTGAGGTTTGTCTAAACCTTGCTTTCTACCTCTCCGACCTGTGGATCAATGTTGCCGTTTTTTGGGGGACCTCCTCCGTGCGATCTGTATGAATGTGACCAGACTGACAGCTTCTCTGAGCCAGGCAAATTCATTTATCAGGGTCATTGTAATGGATATATCCAAATAAATGGCAATATAATCCAAGGTAAAACAAACTAAAATGTAGATTGTTTTCTGTCATTACAGCTGCTTGATGTGACCGCTAGTTTTTAATGGGTACTATACACAATACCCCATAATGACAAAGCGATAACATATAGTTTTTATTAATGAAAAAAATATTTAAAAAAAAACTTATTTACATACGTTTTCAGACCCTTTGCTATGAGGCTGGAAATGGAGCTCAGGTCCATCCTGTTTCCATTGATCATCCTTAGATATTTCTTTAACTTGATTGGAGTCCACCTGTGGTAAATTCAAATGATTGGTCATTTCTGCAGCATTGAAGGTACCCAAGAACACAGTGGCTTCCATCACTCTTAAATGGAAGAAGTTTTGAACCACCAAGCCTCTTCCAAGAGCCGGCGGCACACAATAATTCCCGGCTTCTCAAGCCTTATTGCTTAATTAATGGACTATGTCATTTCTGATTTCATTAGGTTCTGAGAGCGATAAATGTCCCACCCAGCCAAAGTCAGTCACACCCTTCGAATTCCACTCATTAGGTTTCCGTGGTGTAGTGGTTATCACGTTCGCTTAACATGCGAAAGGTCCCCGGTTCGAGACCGGGCGGAAACATATTTAAAAAATTGGACAGTAAGCCTATTCACTTAGAACTCGGTCCCAATTTCGGAATTCATGCTTTTCCTTCGCACATTCTCAATGTTTGCTAATCAGACGTACCTTTTTTAGTCGCGTAACGCACTCTGCATGTGTGGCTAGCTTGGGCGCTCTGAATACATTCCTGCTACGTGTGGTCTGAGGTCCATAATGATTCAAATAGTTTACCATGCCAGGGTAAGCTGACAAGAAACACAGCCCATTATTTCAAGTGTTTTTAAAATCCCCCGTGGGGAATATGAATGGTGGAAAAACGATTGGAAGCATTTTCCTGTTTGACCGCTAGTTTTTAATGGGTATTATGGCTCTTTCTGTGGTACTCAATTTGGGATATTATGTGAGGTAGACTTGTGGGCATTCCTAATATTTTCCACGACTTCCTCTTTTTGTATTGTAGTTTCAGTAGTGTAGTGGTTATCACGTTCGCCTCACACGCGAAAGTCGGTCACACCCTTAGTTTTCCACACATTAGGTTTCCGTAGTGTAGTGGTTATCACATTCGCCTCACACGCGAAAGGTCCCCGGTTCGAAACCGTGCGGAAACATTTTGTAATATTCAATATTTCCCAATGCCCAGAGGCTAGCATTTGGTTTGAAACAGTTGAGTTTTGTCTAAACCTTGCAGTCTACCTAGATTATTTTCTGTCATTACAGCTGCTTGATGTGACCGCTAGTTGTTAATGGGTACTATACACAATACCCCATAATGACAAAGCGATAACATATAGTTTTTATTAATGAAAAAAATATTTAAAAAAAAACGTATATACATACGTTTTCAGACCCTTTGCTATGAGGCTGGAAATTGAGCTCAGGTTCATCCTGTTTCCATTGATCATCCTTAGATATTTCTTTAACTTGATTGGAGTCCATCTGTGGTAAATTCAAATGATTGGTCATTTCTGCAGCATTGAAGGTACCCAAGAACACAGTGGCTTCCATCACTCTTAAATGGAAGAAGTTTTGAACCACCAAGCCTCTTCCAAGAGCCGGCGGCACACAATAATTCCCGGCTTCTCAAGCCTTATTGCTTAATTAATGGACTAAGTAATTTCTGATTTCATTAGGTTCTGAGAGCGATAAACGTCCCACCCAGCCAAAGTCAGCCACACCCTTTGAATTACACTCATTAGGTTTCCGTAGTGTAGTGGTTATCACGTTCGCCTCACACGCGAAAGGTCCCCGGTTCGAAACCGGGCGGAAGCATTTTGTAATATTCAATATTTCCCAATGCCCAGAGGCTAACATTTGGTTTGAAACAGTTGAGGTTTGTCTAAACCTTGCTTTCTACCTCTCCGACCTGTGGATCAATGTTGCCGTTTTTTGGGGGACCTCCTCCGTGCGATCTGTATGAATGTGACCAGACTGACAGCTTCTCTGAGCCAGGCAAATTCATTTATCAGGGTCATTGTAATGGATATATCCAAATAAATGGCAATATAATCCAAGGTAAAACAAACTAAAATGTAGATTGTTTTCTGTCATTACAGCTGCTTGATGTGACCGCTAGTTTTTAATGGGTACTATACACAATACCCCATAATGACAAAGCGATAACATATAGTTTTTATTAATGAAAAAAATATTTTAAAAAAAACTTATTTACATACGTTTTCAGACCCTTTGCTATGAGGCTGGAAATGGAGCTCAGGTCCATCCTGTTTCCATTGATCATCCTTAGATATTTCTTTAACTTGATTGGAGTCCACCTGTGGTAAATTCAAATGATTGGTCATTTCTGCAGCATTGAAGGTACCCAAGAACACAGTGGCTTCCATCACTCTTAAATGGAAGAAGTTTTGAACCACCAAGCCTCTTCCAAGAGCCGGCGGCACACAATAATTCCCGGCTTCTCAAGCCTTATTGCTTAATTAATGGACTAAGTAATTTCTGATTTCATTAGGTTCTGAGAGCGATAAACGTCCCACCCAGCCAAAGTCAGCCACACCCTTTGAATTACACTCATTAGGTTTCCGTAGTGTAGTGGTTATCACGTTCGCCTCACACGCGAAAGGTCCCCGGTTCGAAACCGGGCGGAAGCATTTTGTAATATTCAATATTTCCCAATGCCCAGAGGCTAACATTTGGTTTGAAACAGTTGAGGTTTGTCTAAACCTTGCTTTCTACCTCTCCGACCTGTGGATCAATGTTGCCGTTTTTTGGGGGACCTCCTCCGTGCGATCTGTATGAATGTGACCAGACTGACAGCTTCTCTGAGCCAGGCAAATTCATTTATCAGGGTCATTGTAATGGATATATCCAAATAAATGGCAATATAATCCAAGGTAAAACAAACTAAAATGTAGATTGTTTTCTGTCATTACAGCTGCTTGATGTGACCGCTAGTTTTTAATGGGTACTATACACAATACCCCATAATGACAAAGCGATAACATATAGTTTTTATTAATGAAAAAAATATTTAAAAAAAACCTTATTTACATACGTTTTCAGACCCTTTGCTATGAGGCTGGAAATGGAGCTCAGGTCCATCCTGTTTCCATTGATCATCCTTAGATATTTCTTTAACTTGATTGGAGTCCACCTGTGGTAAATTCAAATGATTGGTCATTTCTGCAGCATTGAAGGTACCCAAGAACACAGTGGCTTCCATCACTCTTAAATGGAAGAAGTTTTGAACCACCAAGCCTCTTCCAAGAGCCGGCGGCACACAATAATTCCCGGCTTCTCAAGCCTTATTGCTTAATTAATGGACTATGTCATTTCTGATTTCATTAGGTTCTGAGAGCGATAAATGTCCCACCCAGCCAAAGTCAGTCACACCCTTCGAATTCCACTCATTAGGTTTCCGTGGTGTAGTGGTTATCACGTTCGCTTAACATGCGAAAGGTCCCCGGTTCGAGACCGGGCGGAAACATATTTTAAAAATTGGACAGTAAGCCTATTCACTTAGAACTCGGTCCCAATTTCGGAATTCATGCTTTTCCTTCACACTTATCAATATTTGCTAATCAGACGTACCTTTTTTAGTCGCGTAACGCACTCTGCATGTGTGGCTAGCTTGGGCGCTCTGAATACATTCCTGCTACGTGTGGTCTGAGGTCCATAATGATTCAAATAGTTTACCATGCCAGGGTAAGCTGACAAGAAACACAGCCCATATTTCAAGTGTTTTTAAAATCCCCCGTGGGGAATATGAATGGTGGAAAAACGATTGGAACCATTTTCCTGTTTGACCGCTAGTTTTTAATGGGTATTATGGCTCTTTCTGTGGTACTCGAATTTGGGATATTATGTGAGGTAGACTTGTGGGCATTCCTAATATTTTCCACGACTTCCTCTTTTTGTATTGTAGTTTCAGTAGTTTAGTGGTTATCACGTTCGCCTCACACGCGAAAGTCGGTCACACCCTTAGTTTTCCACACATTAGGTTTCCGTAGTGTAGTGGTTATCACATTTCGCCTCACACGCGAAAGGTCCCCGGTTCGAAACCGTGCGGAAACATTTTGTAATATTCAATATTTCCCAATGCCCAGAGGCTACCATTTGGTTTGAAACAGTTGAGTTTTGTCTAAACCTTGCAGTCTACCTAGATTATTTTCTGTCATTAGAGCTGCTTGATGTGACCGCTAGTTGTTAATGGGTACTATACACAATACCCCATAATGACAAAGCGATAACATATAGTTTTTATTAATGAAAAAAATATTTAAAAAAAACGTATTTACATATGTTTTCAGACCCTTTGCTATGAGGCTGGAAATTGAGCTCAGGTCCATCCTGTTTCCATTGATCATCCTTAGATATTTCTTTAACTTGATTGGAGTCACCTGTGGTAAATTCAAATGATTGGTCATTTCTGCAGCATTGAAGATACCCAAGAAGACAGTGGCTTCCATCACTCTTAAATGGAAGAAGTTTTGAACCACCAAGCCTCTTCCAAGAGCCGGCGGCACACAATAATTCCCGGCTTCTCAAGCCTTATTGCTTAATTAATGGACTAAGTAATTTCTGATTTCATTAGGTTCTGAGAGCGATAAACGTCCCACCCAGCCAAAGTCAGCCACACCCTTTGAATTACACTCATTAGGTTTCCGTAGTGTAGTGGTTATCACGTTCGCCTCACACGCGAAAGGTCCCCGGTTCGAAACCGGGCGGAAGCATTTTGTAATATTCAATATTTCCCAATGCCCAGAGGCTAACATTTGGTTTGAAACAGTTGAGGTTTGTCTAAACCTTGCTTTCTACCTCTCCGACCTGTGGATCAATGTTGCCGTTTTTTGGGGGACCTCCTCCGTGCGATCTGTATGAATGTGACCAGACTGACAGCTTCTCTGAGCCAGGCAAATTCATTTATCAGGGTCATTGTAATGGATATATCCAAATAAATGGCAATATAATCCAAGGTAAAACAAACTAAAATGTAGATTGTTTTCTGTCATTACAGCTGCTTGATGTGACCGCTAGTTTTTAATGGGTACTATACACAATACCCCATAATGACAAAGCGATAACATATAGTTTTTATTAATGAAAAAAATATTTAAAAAAAACTTATTTACATACGTTTTCAGACCCTTTGCTATGAGGCTGGAAATGGAGCTCAGGTCCATCCTGTTTCCATTGATCATCCTTAGATATTTCTTTAACTTGATTGGAGTCCACCTGTGGTAAATTCAAATGATTGGTCATTTCTGCAGCATTGAAGGTACCCAAGAACACAGTGGCTTCCATCACTCTTAAATGGAAGAAGTTTTGAACCACCAAGCCTCTTCCAAGAGCCGGCGGCACACAATAATTCCCGGCTTCTCAAGCCTTATTGCTTAATTAATGGACTATGTCATTTCTGATTTCATTAGGTTCTGAGAGCGATAAATGTCCCACCCAGCCAAAGTCAGTCACACCCTTCGAATTCCACTCATTAGGTTTCCGTGGTGTAGTGGTTATCACGTTCGCTTAACATGCGAAAGGTCCCCGGTTCGAGACCGGGCGGAAACATATTTTAAAAAATTGGACAGTAAGCCTATTCACTTAGAACTCGGTCCCAATTTCGGAATTCATGCTTTTCCTTCGCACTTCTCAATATTTGCTAATCAGACGTACCTTTTTTAGTCGCGTAACGCACTCTGCATGTGTGGCTAGCTTGGGCGCTCTGAATACATTCCTGCTACGTGTGGTCTGAGGTCCATAATGATTCAAATAGTTTACCATGCCAGGGTAAGCTGACAAGAAACACAGCCCTTATTTCAAGTGTTTTTAAAATCCCCCGTGGGGAATATGAATGGTGGAAAAACGATTGGAACCATTTTCCTGTTTGACCGCTAGTTTTTAATGGGTATTATGGCTCTTTCTGTGGTACTCAATTTGGGATATTATGTGAGGTAGACTTGTGGGCATTCCTAATATTTTCCACGACTTCCTCTTTTTGTATTGTAGTTTCAGTAGTGTAGTGGTTATCACGTTCGCCTCACACGCGAAAGTCGGTCACACCCTTAGTTTTCCACACATTAGGTTTCCGTAGTGTAGTGGTTATCACGTTCGCCTCACACGCGAAAGGTCCCCGGTTCGAAACCGTGCGGAAACATTTTGTAATATTCAATATTTCCCAATGCCCAGAGGCTAGCATTTGGTTTGAAACAGTTGAGTTTTGTCTAAACCTTGCAGTCTACCTAGATTATTTTCTGTCATTACAGCTGCTTGATGTGACCGCTAGTTGTTAATGGGTACTATACACAATACCCCATAATGACAAAGCGATAACATATAGTTTTTATTAATGAAAAAAATATTTAAAAAAAAACGTATATACATACGTTTTCAGACCCTTTGCTATGAGGCTGGAAATTGAGCTCAGGTTCATCCTGTTTCCATTGATCATCCTTAGATATTTCTTTAACTTGATTGGAGTCCACCTGTGGTAAATTCAAATGATTGGTCATTTCTGCAGCATTGAAGGTACCCAAGAACACAGTGGCTTCCATCACTCTTAAATGGAAGAAGTTTTGAACCACCAAGCCTCTTCCAAGAGCCGGCGGCACACAATAATTCCCGGCTTCTCAAGCCTTATTGCTTAATTAATGGACTAAGTAATTTCTGATTTCATTAGGTTCTGAGAGCGATAAACGTCCCACCCAGCCAAAGTCAGCCACACCCTTTGAATTACACTCATTAGGTTTCCGTAGTGTAGTGGTTATCACGTTCGCCTCACACGCGAAAGGTCCCCGGTTCGAAACCGGGCGGAAGCATTTTGTAATATTCAATATTTCCCAATGCCCAGAGGCTAACATTTGGTTTGAAACAGTTGAGGTTTGTCTAAACCTTGCTTTCTACCTCTCCGACCTGTGGATCAATGTTGCCGTTTTTTGGGGGACCTCCTCCGTGCGATCTGTATGAATGTGACCAGACTGACAGCTTCTCTGAGCCAGGCAAATTCATTTATCAGGGTCATTGTAATGGATATATCCAAATAAATGGCAATATAATCCAAGGTAAAACAAACTAAAATGTAGATTGTTTTCTGTCATTACAGCTGCTTGATGTGACCGCTAGTTTTTAATGGGTACTATACACAATACCCCATAATGACAAAGCGATAACATATAGTTTTTATTAATGAAAAAAATATTTAAAAAAAACTTATTTACATACGTTTTCAGACCCTTTGCTATGAGGCTGGAAATGGAGCTCAGGTCCATCCTGTTTCCATTGATCATCCTTAGATATTTCTTTAACTTGATTGGAGTCCACCTGTGGTAAATTCAAATGATTGGTCATTTCTGCAGCATTGAAGGTACCCAAGAACACAGTGGCTTCCATCACTCTTAAATGGAAGAAGTTTTGAACCACCAAGCCTCTTCCAAGAGCCGGCGGCACACAATAATTCCCGGCTTCTCAAGCCTTATTGCTTAATTAATGGACTATGTAATTTCTGATTTCATTAGGTTCTGAGAGCGATAAATGTCCCACCCAGCCAAAGTCAGTCACACCCTTCGAATTCCATCTCATTAGGTTTCTGTAGTGTAGTGGTTATCACGTTCGCTTAACATGCGAAAGGTCCCCGGTTCGAGACCGGGCGGAAACATATTTTAAAAAAATTGGACAGTAAGCCTATTCACTTAGAACTCGGTCCCAATTTCGGAATTCATGCTTTTCCTTCGCACTTCTCAATATTTGCTAATCAGACGTACCTTTTTTAGTCGCGTAACGCACTCTGCATGTGTGGCTAGCTTGGGCGCTCTGAATACATTCCTGCTACGTGTGGTCTGAGGTCCATAATGATTCAAATAGTTTACCATGCCAGGGTAAGCTGACAAGAAACACAGCCCATATTTCAAGTGTTTTTAAAATCCCCCGTGGGGAATATGAATTGTGGAAAAACGATTGGAACCATTTTCCTGTTTGACCGCTAGTTTTTAATGGGTATTATGGCTCTTTCTGTGGTACTGAATTTGGGATATTATGTGAGGTAGACTTGTGGGCATTCCTAATATTTTCCACGACTTCCTCTTTTTGTATTGTAGTTTCAGTAGTTTAGTGGTTATCACGTTCGCCTCACACGCGAAAGTCGGTCACACCCTTAGTTTTCCACACATTAGGTTTCCGTAGTGTAGTGGTTATCACATTCGCCTCACACGCGAAAGGTCCCCGGTTCGAAACCGTGCGGAAACATTTTGTAATATTCAATATTTCCCAATGCCCAGAGGCTACCATTTGGTTTGAAACAGTTGAGTTTTGTCTAAACCTTGCAGTCTACCTAGATTATTTTCTGTCATTAGCAGCTGCTTGATGTGACCGCTAGTTGTTAATGGGTACTATACACAATACCCCATAATGACAAAGCGATAACATATAGTTTTTATTAATGAAAAAAATATTTTAAAAAAAACGTATTTACATATCGTTTTCAGACCCTTTGCTATGAGGCTGGAAATTGAGCTCAGGTCCATCCTGTTTCCATTGATCATCCTTAGATATTTCTTTAACTTGATTGGAGTCCACCTGTGGTAAATTCAAATGATTGGTCATTTCTGCAGCATTGAAGGTACCCAAGAACACAGTGGCTTCCATCACTCTTAAATGGAAGAAGTTTTGAACCACCAAGCCTCTTCCAAGAGCCGGCGGCACACAATAATTCCCGGCTTCTCAAGCCTTATTGCTTAATTAATGGACTAAGTAATTTCTGATTTCATTAGGTTCTGAGAGCGATAAACGTCCCACCCAGCCAAAGTCAGCCACACCCTTTGAATTACACTCATTAGGTTTCCGTAGTGTAGTGGTTATCACGTTCGCCTCACACGCGAAAGGTCCCCGGTTCGAAACCGGGCGGAAGCATTTTGTAATATTCAATATTTCCCAATGCCCAGAGGCTAACATTTGGTTTGAAACAGTTGAGGTTTGTCTAAACCTTGCTGTCTACCTTCTCCGACCTGTGGATCAATGTTGCCGTTTTTTGGGGGACCTCCTCCGTGCGATCTGTATGAATGTGACCAGACTGACAGCTTCTCTGAGCCAGGCAAATTCATTTATCAGGGTCATTGTAATGGATATATCCAAATAAATGGCAATATAATCCAAGGTAAAACAAACTAAAATGTAGATTATTTTCTGTCATTACAGCTGCTTGATGTGACCGCTAGTTTTTAATGGGTACTATACACAATACCCCATAATGACAAAGCGATAACATATAGTTTTTATTAATGAAAAAAATATTTAAAAAAAACTTATTTACATACGTTTTCAGACCCTTTGCTATGAGGCTGGAAATTGAGCTCAGGTCCATCCTGTTTCCATTGATCATCCTTAGATATTTCTTTAACTTGATTGGAGTCCACCTGTGGTAAATTCAAATGATTGGTCATTTCTGCAGCATTGAAGGTACCCAAGAACACAGTGGCTTCCATCACTCTTAAATGGAAGAAGTTTTGAACCACCAAGCCTCTTCCAAGAGCCGGCGGCACACAATAATTCCCGGCTTCTCAAGCCTTATTGCTTAATTAATGGACTAAGTAATTTCTGATTTCATTAGGTTCTGAGAGCGATAAATGTCCCACCCAGCCAAAGTCAGTCACACCCTTTGAATTCCTCTCATTAGGTTTCTGTAGTGTAGTGGTTATCACGTTCGCTTAACACGCGAAAGGTCCCCGGTTCGAGACCGGGCGGAAACATATTTTAAAAAATTGGACAGTAAGCCTATTCACTTAGGACTCGGTCCCAATTTCGGAATTCATGCTTTTCCTTCGCACTTCTCAATATTTGCTATTCAGACATACCTTTTTTAGTCGCGTAACGCACTCTGCATGTGTGGCTAGCTTGGGCGCTCTGAATACATTCCTGCTACGTGTGGTCTGAGGTCCATAATGATTTCAAATAGTTTACCATGCCAGGGTAAGCTGACAAGAAACACAGCCCTTATTTCAAGTGTTTTTAAAATCCCCCGTGGGGAATATGAATGGTGGAAAAACGATTGGAACCATTTTCCTGTTTGACCGCTAGTTTTTAATGGGTATTATGGCTCTTTCTGTGGTACTCAATTTGGGATATTATGTGAGGTAGACTTGTGGGCATTCCTAATATTTTCCACGACTTCCTCTTTTTGTATTGTAGTTTCAGTAGTGTAGTGGTTATCACGTTCGCCTCACACGCGAAAGTCAGTCACACCCTTAGTTTTCCACACATTAGGTTTCCGTAGTGTAGTGGTTATCACGTTCGCCTCACACGCGAAAGGTCCCCGGTTCGAAACCGTGCGGAAACATTTTGTAATATTCAATATTTCCCAATGCCCAGAGGCTAGCATTTGGTTTGAAACAGTTGAGTTTTGTCTAAACCTTGCAGTCTACCTAGATTATTTTCTGTCATTACAGCTGCTTGATGTGACCGCTAGTTGTTAATGGGTACTATACACAATACCCCATAATGACAAAGCGATAACATATAGTTTTTATTAATGAAAAAAATATTTAAAAAAAACTTATTACATACGTTTTCAGACCCTTTGCTATGAGGCTGGAAATTGAGCTCAGGTTCATCCTGTTTCCATTGATCATCCTTAGATATTTCTTTAACTTGATTGGAGTCCACCTGTGGTAAATTCAAATGATTGGTCATTTCTGCAGCATTGAAGGTACCCAAGAACACAGTGGCTTCCATCACTCTTAAATGGAAGAAGTTTTGAACCACCAAGCCTCTTCCAAGAGCCGGCGGCACACAATAATTCCCGGCTTCTCAAGCCTTATTGCTTAATTAATGGACTAAGTAATTTCTGATTTCATTAGGTTCTGAGAGCGATAAACGTCCCACCCAGCCAAAGTCAGCCACACCCTTTGAATTACACTCATTAGGTTTCCGTAGTGTAGTGGTTATCACGTTCGCCTCACACGCGAAAGGTCCCCGGTTCGAAACCGGGCGGAAGCATTTTGTAATATTCAATATTTCCCAATGCCCAGAGGCTAACATTTGGTTTGAAACAGTTGAGGTTTGTCTAAACCTTGCTGTCTACCTCTCCGACCTGTGGATCAATGTTGCCGTTTTTTGGGGGACCTCCTCCGTGCGATCTGTATGAATGTGACCAGACTGACAGCTTCTCTGAGCCAGGCAAATTCATTTATCAGGGTCATTGTAATGGATATATCCAAATAAATGGCAATATAATCCAAGATAAAACAAACTAAAATGTAGATTGTTTTCTGTCATTACAGCTGCTTGATGTGACCGCTAGTTTTTAATGGGTACTATACACAATACCCCATAATGACAAAGCGATAACATATAGTTTTTATTAATGAAAAAAATATTTAAAAAAACATATTTACATACGTTTTCAGACCCTTTGCTATGAGGCTGGAAATGGAGCTCAGGTCCATCCTGTTTCCATTGATCATCCTTAGATATTTCTTTAACTTGATTGGAGTCCACCTGTGGTAAATTCAAATGATTGGTCATTTCTGCAGCATTGAAGGTACCCAAGAACACAGTGGCTTCCATCACTCTTAAATGGAAGAAGTTTTGAACCACCAAGCCTCTTCCAAGAGCCGGCGGCACACAATAATTCCCGGCTTCTCAAGCCTTATTGCTTAATTAATGGACTAAGTAATTTCTGATTTCATTAGGTTCTGAGAGCGATAAATGTCCCACCCAGCCAAAGTCAGTCACACCCTTCGAATTCCACTCATTAGGTTTCCTGTAGTGTAGTGGTTATCACGTTCGCTTAACATGCGAAAGGTCCCCGGTTCGAGACCGGGCGGAAACATATTTTAAAAAATTGGACAGTAAGCCTATTCACTTAGGACTCGGTCCCAATTTCGGAATTCATGCTTTTCCTTCGCACTTCTCAATATTTGCTATTCAGACATACCTTTTTTAGTCGCGTAACGCACTCTGCATGTGTGGCTAGCTTGGGCGCTCTGAATACATTCCTGCTACGTGTGGTCTGAGGTCCATAATGATTCAAATAGTTTACCATGCCAGGGTAAGCTGACAAGAAACACAGCCCTTATTTCAAGTGTTTTTAAAATCCCCCGTGGGGAATATGAATGGTGGAAAAACGATTGGAACCATTTTCCTGTTTGACCGCTAGTTTTTAATGGGTATTATGGCATCTTTCTGTGGTACTCAATTTGGGATATTATGTGAGGTAGACTTGTGGGCATTCCTAATATTTTCCACGACTTCCTCTTTTTGTATTGTAGTTTCAGTAGTGTAGTGGTTATCACGTTCGCCTCACACGCGAAAGTCAGTCACACCCTTAGTTTTCCACACATTAGGTTTCCGTAGTGTAGTGGTTATCACGTTCGCCTCACACGCGAAAGGTCCCCGGTTCGAAACCGTGCGGAAACATTTTGTAATATTCAATATTTCCCAATGCCCAGAGGCTAGCATTTGGTTTGAAACAGTTGAGTTTTGTCTAAACCTTGCAGTCTACCTAGATTATTTTCTGTCATTACAGCTGCTTGATGTGACCGCTAGTTTTTAATGGGTACTATACACAATACCCCATAATGACAAAGCGATAACATATCGTTTTTATTAATGAAAAAAATATTTAAAAAAAAACGTATTTACATACGTTTTCAGACCCTTTGCTATGATGCTGGAAATTGAGCTCAGGTCCATCCTGTTTCCATTGATCATCCTTAGATATTTCTTTAACTTGATTGGAGTCCACCTGTGGTAAATTCAAATGATTGGTCATTTCTGCAGCATTGAAGGTACCCAAGAACACAGTGGCTTCCATCACTCTTAAATGGAAGAAGTTTTGAACCACCAAGCCTCTTCCAAGAGCCGGCGGCACACAATAATTCCCGGCTTCTCAAGCCTTATTGCTTAATTAATGGACTAAGTAATTTCTGATTTCATTAGGTTCTGAGAGCGATAAATGTCCCACCCAGCCAAAGTCAGTCACACCCTTTGAATTCCTCTCATTAGGTTTCTGTAGTGTAGTGGTTATCACGTTCGCTTAACACGCGAAAGGTCCCCGGTTCGAGACCGGGCGGAAACATATTTAAAAAATTGGACAGTAAGCCTATTCACTTAGGACTCGGTCCCAATTTCGGAATTCATGCTTTTCCTTCGCACTTCTCAATATTTGCTATTCAGACATACCTTTTTTAGTCGCGTAACGCACTCTGCATGTGTGGCTAGCTTGGGCGCTCTGAATACATTCCTGCTACGTGTGGTCTGAGGTCCATAATGATTCAAATAGTTTACCATGCCAGGGTAAGCTGACAAGAAACACAGCCCTTATTTCAAGTGTTTTTAAAATCCCCCGTGGGGAATATGAATGGTGGAAAAACGATTGGAACCATTTTCCTGTTTGACCGCTAGTTTTTAATGGGTATTATGGCTCTTTCTGTGGTACTCAATTTGGGATATTATGTGAGGTAGACTTGTGGGCATTCCTAATATTTTCCACGACTTCCTCTTTTTGTATTGTAGTTTCAGTAGTGTAGTGGTTATCACGTTCGCCTCACACGCGAAAGTCAGTCACACCCTTAGTTTTCCACACATTAGGTTTCCGTAGTGTAGTGGTTATCACGTTCGCCTCACACGCGAAAGGTCCCCGGTTCGAAACCGGTGCGGAAACATTTTGTAATATTCAATATTTCCCAATGCCCAGAGGCTAACATTTGGTTTGAAACAGTTGAGGTTTGTCTAAACCTTGCTGTCTACCTCTCCGACCTGTGGATCAATGTTGCCGTTTTTTGGGGGACCTCCTCCGTGCGATCTGTATGAATGTGACCAGACTGACAGCTTCTCTGAGCCAGGCAAATTCATTTATCAGGGTCATTGTAATGGATATATCCAAATAAATGGCAATATAATCCAAGGTAAAACAAACTAAAATGTAGATTGTTTTCTGTCATTACAGCTGCTTGATGTGACCGCTAGTTTTTAATGGGTACTATACACAATACCCCATAATGACAAAGCGATAACATATAGTTTTTATTAATGAAAAAATATTTAAAAAAACTTATTTACATACGTTTTCAGACCCTTTGCTATGAGGCTGGAAATTGAGCTCAGGTCCATCCTGTTTCCATTGATCATCCTTAGATATTTCTTTAACTTGATTGGAGTCCACCTGTGGTAAATTCAAATGATTGGTCATTTCTGCAGCATTGAAGGTACCCAAGAACACAGTGGCTTCCATCACTCTTAAATGGAAGAAGTTTTGAACCACCAAGCCTCTTCCAAGAGCCGGCGGCACACAATAATTCCCGGCTTCTCAAGCCTTATTGCTTAATTAATGGACTAAGTAATTTCTGATTTCATTAGGTTCTGAGAGCGATAAATGTCCCACCCAGCCAAAGTCAGTCACACCCTTTGAATTCCACTCATTAGGTTTCCGTAGTGTAGTGGTTATCACGTTCGCTTAACACGCGAAAGGTCCCCGGTTCGAGACCGGGCGGAAACATATTTTAAAAAATTGGACAGTAAGCCTATTCACTTAGGACTCGGTCCCAATTTCGGAATTCATGCTTTTCCTTCGCACTTCTCAATATTTGCTATTCAGACATACCTTTTTTAGTCGCGTAACGCACTCTGCATGTGTGGCTAGCTTGGGCGCTCTGAATACATTCCTGCTACGTGTGGTCTGAGGTCCATAATGATTCAAATAGTTTACCATGCCAGGGTAAGCTGACAAGAAACACAGCCCTTATTTCAAGTGTTTTTAAAATCCCCCGTGGGGAATATGAATGGTGGAAAAACGATTGGAACCATTTTCCTGTTTGACCGCTAGTTTTTAATGGGTATTATGGCTCTTTCTGTGGTACTCAATTTGGGATATTATGTGAGGTAGACTTGTGGGCATTCCTAATATTTTCCACGACTTCCTCTTTTTGTATTGTAGTTTCAGTAGTGTAGTGGTTATCACGTTCGCCTCACACGCGAAAGTCAGTCACACCCTTAGTTTTCCACACATTAGGTTTCCGTAGTGTAGTGGTTATCACGTTCGCCTCACACGCGAAAGGTCCCCGGTTCGAAACCGTGCGGAAACATTTTGTAATATTCAATATTTCCCAATGCCCAGAGGCTAGCATTTGGTTTGAAACAGTTGAGTTTTGTCTAAACCTTGCAGTCTACCTAGATTATTTTCTGTCATTACAGCTGCTTGATGTGACCGCTAGTTTTTAATGGGTACTATACACAATACCCCATAATGACAAAGCGATAACATATAGTTTTTATTAATGAAAAAAATATTTAAAAAAAAACGTATTTACATACGTTTTCAGACCCTTTGCTATGAGGCTGGAAATTGAGCTCAGGTCCATCCTGTTTCCATTGATCATCCTTAGATATTTCTTTAACTTGATTGGAGTCCACCTGTGGTAAATTCAAATGATTGGTCATTTCTGCAGCATTGAAGGTACCCAAGAACACAGTGGCTTCCATCACTCTTAAATGGAAGAAGTTTTGAACCACCAAGCCTCTTCCAAGAGCCGGCGGCACACAATAATTCCCGGCTTCTCAAGCCTTATTGCTTAATTAATGGACTAAGTAATTTCTGATTTCATTAGGTTCTGAGAGCGATAAATGTCCCACCCAGCCAAAGTCAGTCACACCCTTTGAATTCCTCTCATTAGGTTTCTGTAGTGTAGTGGTTATCACGTTCGCTTAACACGCGAAAGGTCCCCGGTTCGAGACCGGGCGGAAACATATTTAAAAAATTGGACAGTAAGCCTATTCACTTAGGACTCGGTCCCAATTTCGGAATTCATGCTTTTCCTTCGCACTTCTCAATATTTGCTATTCAGACATACCTTTTTTAGTCGCGTAACGCACTCTGCATGTGTGGCTAGCTTGGGCGCTCTGAATACATTCCTGCTACGTGTGGTCTGAGGTCCATAATGATTCAAATAGTTTACCATGCCAGGGTAAGCTGACAAGAAACACAGCCCTTATTTCAAGTGTTTTTAAAATCCCCCGTGGGGAATATGAATGGTGGAAAAACGATTGGAACCATTTTCCTGTTTGACCGCTAGTTTTTAATGGGTATTATGGCTCTTTCTGTGGTACTCAATTTGGGATATTATGTGAGGTAGACTTGTGGGCATTCCTAATATTTTCCACGACTTCCTCTTTTTGTATTGTAGTTTCAGTAGTGTAGTGGTTATCACGTTCGCCTCACACGCGAAAGTCAGTCACACCCTTAGTTTTCCACACATTAGGTTTCCGTAGTGTAGTGGTTATCACATTCGCCTCACACGCGAAAGGTCCCCGGTTCGAAACCGTGCGGAAACATTTTGTAATATTCAATATTTCCCAATGCCCAGAGGCTAGCATTTGGTTTGAAACAGTTGAGTTTTGTCTAAACCTTGCAGTCTACCTAGATTATTTTCTGTCATTACAGCTGCTTGATGTGACCGCTAGTTTTTAATGGGTACTATACACAATACCCCATAATGACAAAGCGATAACATATAGTTTTTATTAATGAAAAAAATATTTAAAAAAAAACTTATTTACATACGTTTTCAGACCCTTTGCTATGAGGCTGGAAATTGAGCTCAGGTCCATCCTGTTTCCATTGATCATCCTTAGATATTTCTTTAACTTGATTGGAGTCCACCTGTGGTAAATTCAAATGATTGGTCATTTCTGCAGCATTGAAGGTACCCAAGAACACAGTGGCTTCCATCACTCTTAAATGGAAGAAGTTTTGAACCACCAAGCCTCTTCCAAGAGCCGGCGGCACACAATAATTCCCGGCTTCTCAAGCCTTATTGCTTAATTAATGGACTAAGTAATTTCTGATTTCATTAGGTTCTGAGAGCGATAAATGTCCCACCCAGCCAAAGTCAGTCACACCCTTTGAATTCCACTCATTAGGTTTCTGTAGTGTAGTGGTTATCACGTTCGCTTAACACGCGAAAGGTCCCCGGTTCGAGACCGGGCGGAAACATATTTTAAAAAATTGGACAGTAAGCCTATTCACTTAGGACTCGGTCCCAATTTCGGAATTCATGCTTTTCCTTCGCACTTCTCAATATTTGCTATTCAGACATACCTTTTTTAGTCGCGTAACGCACTCTGCATGTGTGGCTAGCTTGGGCGCTCTGAATACATTCCTGCTACGTGTGGTCTGAGGTCCATAATGATTCAAATAGTTTACCATGCCAGGGTAAGCTGACAAGAAACACAGCCCTTATTTCAAGTGTTTTTAAAATCCCCCGTGGGGAATATGAATGGTGGAAAAACGATTGGAACCATTTTCCTGTTTGACCGCTAGTTTTTAATGGGTATTATGGCTCTTTCTGTGGTACTCAATTTGGGATATTATGTGAGGTAGACTTGTGGGCATTCCTAATATTTTCCACGACTTCCTCTTTTTGTATTGTAGTTTCAGTAGTGTAGTGGTTATCACGTTCGCCTCACACGCGAAAGTCAGTCACACCCTTAGTTTTCCACACATTAGGTTTCCGTAGTGTAGTGGTTATCACATTCGCCTCACACGCGAAAGGTCCCCGGTTCGAAACCGTGCGGAAACATTTTGTAATATTCAATATTTCCCAATGCCCAGAGGCTAGCATTTGGTTTGAAACAGTTGAGTTTTGTCTAAACCTTGCAGTCTACCTAGATTATTTTCTGTCATTACAGCTGCTTGATGTGACCGCTAGTTTTTAATGGGTACTATACACAATACCCCATAATGACAAAGCGATAACATATAGTTTTTATTAATGAAAAAAATATTTAAAAAAAAACTTATTTACATACGTTTTCAGACCCTTTGCTATGAGGCTGGAAATTGAGCTCAGGTCCATCCTGTTTCCATTGATCATCCTTAGATATTTCTTTAACTTGATTGGAGTCCACCTGTGGTAAATTCAAATGATTGGTCATTTCTGCAGCATTGAAGGTACCCAAGAACACAGTGGCTTCCATCACTCTTAAATGGAAGAAGTTTTGAACCACCAAGCCTCTTCCAAGAGCCGGCGGCACACAATAATTCCCGGCTTCTCAAGCCTTATTGCTTAATTAATGGACTAAGTAATTTCTGATTTCATTAGGTTCTGAGAGCGATAAATGTCCCACCCAGCCAAAGTCAGTCACACCCTTTGAATTCCACTCATTAGGTTTCTGTAGTGTAGTGGTTATCACGTTCGCTTAACACGCGAAAGGTCCCCGGTTCGAGACCGGGCGGAAACATATTTAAAAAATTGGACAGTAAGCCTATTCACTTAGGACTCGGTCCCAATTTCGGAATTCATGCTTTTCCTTCGCACTTCTCAATATTTGCTATTCAGACATACCTTTTTTAGTCGCGTAACGCACTCTGCATGTGTGGCTAGCTTGGGCGCTCTGAATACATTCCTGCTACGTGTGGTCTGAGGTCCATAATGATTCAAATAGTTTACCATGCCAGGGTAAGCTGACAAGAAACACAGCCCTTATTTCAAGTGTTTTTAAAATCCCCCGTGGGGAATATGAATGGTGGAAAAACGATTGGAACCATTTTCCTGTTTGACCGCTAGTTTTTAATGGGTATTATGGCTCTTTCTGTGGTACTCAATTTGGGATATTATGTGAGGTAGACTTGTGGGCATTCCTAATATTTTCCACGACTTCCTCTTTTTGTATTGTAGTTTCAGTAGTGTAGTGGTTATCACGTTCGCCTCACACGCGAAAGTCAGTCACACCCTTAGTTTTCCACACATTAGGTTTCCGTAGTGTAGTGGTTATCACATTCGCCTCACACGCGAAAGGTCCCCGGTTCGAAACCGTGCGGAAACATTTTGTAATATTCAATATTTCCCAATGCCCAGAGGCTAGCATTTGGTTTGAAACAGTTGAGTTTTGTCTAAACCTTGCAGTCTACCTAGATTATTTTCTGTCATTACAGCTGCTTGATGTGACCGCTAGTTTTTAATGGGTACTATACACAATACCCCATAATGACAAAGCGATAACATATAGTTTTTATTAATGAAAAAAATATTTAAAAAAAACTTATTTACATACGTTTTCAGACCCTTTGCTATGAGGCTGGAAATTGAGCTCAGGTCCATCCTGTTTCCATTGATCATCCTTAGATATTTCTTTAACTTGATTGGAGTCCACCTGTGGTAAATTCAAATGATTGGTCATTTCTGCAGCATTGAAGGTACCCAAGAACACAGTGGCTTCCATCACTCTTAAATGGAAGAAGTTTTGAACCACCAAGCCTCTTCCAAGAGCCGGCGGCACACAATAATTCCCGGCTTCTCAAGCCTTATTGCTTAATTAATGGACTAAGTAATTTCTGATTTCATTAGGTTCTGAGAGCGATAAATGTCCCACCCAGCCAAAGTCAGTCACACCCTTTGAATTCCACTCATTAGGTTTCTGTAGTGTAGTGGTTATCACGTTCGCTTAACACGCGAAAGGTCCCCGGTTCGAGACCGGGCGGAAACATATTTTAAAAAATTGGACAGTAAGCCTATTCACTTAGGACTCGGTCCCAATTTCGGAATTCATGCTTTTCCTTCGCACTTCTCAATATTTGCTATTCAGACATACCTTTTTTAGTCGCGTAACGCACTCTGCATGTGTGGCTAGCTTGGGCGCTCTGAATACATTCCTGCTACGTGTGGTCTGAGGTCCATAATGATTCAAATAGTTTACCATGCCAGGGTAAGCTGACAAGAAACACAGCCCTTATTTCAAGTGTTTTTAAAATCCCCCGTGGGGAATATGAATGGTGGAAAAACGATTGGAACCATTTTCCTGTTTGACCGCTAGTTTTTAATGGGTATTATGGCTCTTTCTGTGGTACTCAATTTGGGATATTATGTGAGGTAGACTTGTGGGCATTCCTAATATTTTCCACGACTTCCTCTTTTTGTATTGTAGTTTCAGTAGTGTAGTGGTTATCACGTTCGCCTCACACGCGAAAGTCAGTCACACCCTTAGTTTTCCACACATTAGGTTTCCGTAGTGTAGTGGTTATCACGTTCGCCTCACACGCGAAAGGTCCCCGGTTCGAAACCGTGCGGAAACATTTTGTAATATTCAATATTTCCCAATGCCCAGAGGCTAGCATTTGGTTTGAAACAGTTGAGTTTTGTCTAAACCTTGCAGTCTACCTAGATTATTTTCTGTCATTACAGCTGCTTGATGTGACCGCTAGTTTTTAATGGGTACTATACACAATACCCCATAATGACAAAGCGATAACATATAGTTTTTATTAATGAAAAAAATATTTAAAAAAAAACGTATTTACATACGTTTTCAGACCCTTTGCTATGAGGCTGGAAATTGAGCTCAGGTCCATCCTGTTTCCATTGATCATCCTTAGATATTTCTTTAACTTGATTGGAGTCCACCTGTGGTAAATTCAAATGATTGGTCATTTCTGCAGCATTGAAGGTACCCAAGAACACAGTGGCTTCCATCACTCTTAAATGGAAGAAGTTTTGAACCACCAAGCCTCTTCCAAGAGCCGGCGGCACACAATAATTCCCGGCTTCTCAAGCCTTATTGCTTAATTAATGGACTAAGTAATTTCTGATTTCATTAGGTTCTGAGAGCGATAAATGTCCCACCCAGCCAAAGTCAGTCACACCCTTTGAATTCCTCTCATTAGGTTTCTGTAGTGTAGTGGTTATCACGTTCGCTTAACACGCGAAAGGTCCCCGGTTCGAGACCGGGCGGAAACATATTTTAAAAAATTGGACAGTAAGCCTATTCACTTAGGACTCGGTCCCAATTTCGGAATTCATGCTTTTCCTTCGCACTTCTCAATATTTGCTATTCAGACATACCTTTTTTAGTCGCGTAACGCACTCTGCATGTGTGGCTAGCTTGGGCGCTCTGAATACATTCCTGCTACGTGTGGTCTGAGGTCCATAATGATTCAAATAGTTTACCATGCCAGGGTAAGCTGACAAGAAACACAGCCCTTATTTCAAGTGTTTTTAAAATCCCCCGTGGGGAATATGAATGGTGGAAAAACGATTGGAACCATTTTCCTGTTTGACCGCTAGTTTTTAATGGGTATTATGGCTCTTTCTGTGGTACTCAATTTGGGATATTATGTGAGGTAGACTTGTGGGCATTCCTAATATTTTCCACGACTTCCTCTTTTTGTATTGTAGTTTCAGTAGTGTAGTGGTTATCACGTTCGCCTCACACGCGAAAGTCAGTCACACCCTTAGTTTTCCACACATTAGGTTTCCGTAGTGTAGTGGTTATCACATTCGCCTCACACGCGAAAGGTCCCCGGTTCGAAACCGTGCGGAAACATTTTGTAATATTCAATATTTCCCAATGCCCAGAGGCTAGCATTTGGTTTGAAACAGTTGAGTTTTGTCTAAACCTTGCAGTCTACCTAGATTATTTTCTGTCATTACAGCTGCTTGATGTGACCGCTAGTTTTTAATGGGTACTATACACAATACCCCATAATGACAAAGCGATAACATATAGTTTTTATTAATGAAAAAAATATTTAAAAAAAAACTTATTTACATACGTTTTCAGACCCTTTGCTATGAGGCTGGAAATTGAGCTCAGGTCCATCCTGTTTCCATTGATCATCCTTAGATATTTCTTTAACTTGATTGGAGTCCACCTGTGGTAAATTCAAATGATTGGTCATTTCTGCAGCATTGAAGGTACCCAAGAACACAGTGGCTTCCATCACTCTTAAATGGAAGAAGTTTTGAACCACCAAGCCTCTTCCAAGAGCCGGCGGCACACAATAATTCCCGGCTTCTCAAGCCTTATTGCTTAATTAATGGACTAAGTAATTTCTGATTTCATTAGGTTCTGAGAGCGATAAATGTCCCACCCAGCCAAAGTCAGTCACACCCTTTGAATTCCACTCATTAGGTTTCTGTAGTGTAGTGGTTATCACGTTCGCTTAACACGCGAAAGGTCCCCGGTTCGAGACCGGGCGGAAACATATTTAAAAAAATTGGACAGTAAGCCTATTCACTTAGGACTCGGTCCCAATTTCAGAATTCATGCTTTTCCTTCGCACTTCTCAATATTTGCTATTCAGACATACCTTTTTTAGTCGCGTAACGCACTCTGCATGTGTGGCTAGCTTGGGCGCTCTGAATACATTCCTGCTACGTGTGGTCTGAGGTCCATAATGATTCAAATAGTTTACCATGCCAGGGTAAGCTGACAAGAAACACAGCCCTTATTTCAAGTGTTTTTAAAATCCCCCGTGGGGAATATGAATGGTGGAAAAACGATTGGAACCATTTTCCTGTTTGACCGCTAGTTTTTAATGGGTATTATGGCTCTTTCTGTGGTACTCAATTTGGGATATTATGTGAGGTAGACTTGTGGGCATTCCTAATATTTTCCACGACTTCCTCTTTTTGTATTGTAGTTTCAGTAGTGTAGTGGTTATCACGTTCGCCTCACACGCGAAAGTCAGTCACACCCTTAGTTTTCCACACATTAGGTTTCCGTAGTGTAGTGGTTATCACATTCGCCTCACACGCGAAAGGTCCCCGGTTCGAAACCGTGCGGAAACATTTTGTAATATTCAATATTTCCCAATGCCCAGAGGCTAGCATTTGGTTTGAAACAGTTGAGTTTTGTCTAAACCTTGCAGTCTACCTAGATTATTTTCTGTCATTACAGCTGCTTGATGTGACCGCTAGTTTTTAATGGGTACTATACACAATACCCCATAATGACAAAGCGATAACATATAGTTTTTATTAATGAAAAAATATTTAAAAAAAACTTATTTACATACGTTTTCAGACCCTTTGCTATGAGGCTGGAAATTGAGCTCAGGTCCATCCTGTTTCCATTGATCATCCTTAGATATTTCTTTAACTTGATTGGAGTCCACCTGTGGTAAATTCAAATGATTGGTCATTTCTGCAGCATTGAAGGTACCCAAGAACACAGTGGCTTCCATCACTCTTAAATGGAAGAAGTTTTGAACCACCAAGCCTCTTCCAAGAGCCGGCGGCACACAATAATTCCCGGCTTCTCAAGCCTTATTGCTTAATTAATGGACTAAGTAATTTCTGATTTCATTAGGTTCTGAGAGCGATAAATGTCCCACCCAGCCAAAGTCAGTCACACCCTTTGAATTCCACTCATTAGGTTTCTGTAGTGTAGTGGTTATCACGTTCGCTTAACACGCGAAAGGTCCCCGGTTCGAGACCGGGCGGAAACATATTTTAAAAAATTGGACAGTAAGCCTATTCACTTAGGACTCGGTCCCAATTTCGGAATTCATGCTTTTCCTTCGCACTTCTCAATATTTGCTATTCAGACATACCTTTTTTAGTCGCGTAACGCACTCTGCATGTGTGGCTAGCTTGGGCGCTCTGAATACATTCCTGCTACGTGTGGTCTGAGGTCCATAATGATTCAAATAGTTTACCATGCCAGGGTAAGCTGACAAGAAACACAGCCCTTATTTCAAGTGTTTTTAAAATCCCCCGTGGGGAATATGAATGGTGGAAAAACGATTGGAACCATTTTCCTGTTTGACCGCTAGTTTTTAATGGGTATTATGGCTCTTTCTGTGGTACTCAATTTGGGATATTATGTGAGGTAGACTTGTGGGCATTCCTAATATTTTCCACGACTTCCTCTTTTTGTATTGTAGTTTCAGTAGTGTAGTGGTTATCACGTTCGCCTCACACGCGAAAGTCAGTCACACCCTTAGTTTTCCACACATTAGGTTTCCGTAGTGTAGTGGTTATCACGTTCGCCTCACACGCGAAAGGTCCCCGGTTCGAAACCGTGCGGAAACATTTTGTAATATTCAATATTTCCCAATGCCCAGAGGCTAGCATTTGGTTTGAAACAGTTGAGTTTTGTCTAAACCTTGCAGTCTACCTAGATTATTTTCTGTCATTACAGCTGCTTGATGTGACCGCTAGTTTTTAATGGGTACTATACACAATACCCCATAATGACAAAGCGATAACATATAGTTTTTATTAATGAAAAAATATTTTAAAAAAAACTTATATACATACGTTTTCAGACCCTTTGCTATGAGGCTGGAAATTGAGCTCAGGTCCATCCTGTTTCCATTGATCATCCTTAGATATTTCTTTAACTTGATTGGAGTCCACCTGTGGTAAATTCAAATGATTGGTCATTTCTGCAGCATTGAAGGTACCCAAGAACACAGTGGCTTCCATCACTCTTAAATGGAAGAAGTTTTGAACCACCAAGCCTCTTCCAAGAGCCGGCGGCACACAATAATTCCCGGCTTCTCAAGCCTTATTGCTTAATTAATGGACTAAGTAATTTCTGATTTCATTAGGTTCTGAGAGCGATAAATGTCCCACCCAGCCAAAGTCAGTCACACCCTTTGAATTCCACTCATTAGGTTTCTGTAGTGTAGTGGTTATCACGTTCGCTTAACACGCGAAAGGTCCCCGGTTCGAGACCGGGCGGAAACATATTTAAAAAAATTGGACAGTAAGCCTATTCACTTAGGACTCGGTCCCAATTTCGGAATTCATGCTTTTCCTTCGCACTTCTCAATATTTGCTATTCAGACATACCTTTTTTAGTCGCGTAACGCACTCTGCATGTGTGGCTAGCTTGGGCGCTCTGAATACATTCCTGCTACGTGTGGTCTGAGGTCCATAATGATTCAAATAGTTTACCATGCCAGGGTAAGCTGACAAGAAACACAGCCCTTATTTCAAGTGTTTTTAAAATCCCCCGTGGGGAATATGAATGGTGGAAAAACGATTGGAACCATTTTCCTGTTTGACCGCTAGTTTTTAATGGGTATTATGGCTCTTTCTGTGGTACTCAATTTGGGATATTATGTGAGGTAGACTTGTGGGCATTCCTAATATTTTCCACGACTTCCTCTTTTTGTATTGTAGTTTCAGTAGTGTAGTGGTTATCACGTTCGCCTCACACGCGAAAGTCAGTCACACCCTTAGTTTTCCACACATTAGGTTTCCGTAGTGTAGTGGTTATCACATTCGCCTCACACGCGAAAGGTCCCCGGTTCGAAACCGTGCGGAAACATTTTGTAATATTCAATATTTCCCAATGCCCAGAGGCTAGCATTTGGTTTGAAACAGTTGAGTTTTGTCTAAACCTTGCAGTCTACCTAGATTATTTTCTGTCATTACAGCTGCTTGATGTGACCGCTAGTTTTTAATGGGTACTATACACAATACCCCATAATGACAAAGCGATAACATATAGTTTTTATTAATGAAAAAATATTTAAAAAAAAACTTATTTACATACGTTTTCAGACCCTTTGCTATGAGGCTGGAAATTGAGCTCAGGTCCATCCTGTTTCCATTGATCATCCTTAGATATTTCTTTAACTTGATTGGAGTCCACCTGTGGTAAATTCAAATGATTGGTCATTTCTGCAGCATTGAAGGTACCCAAGAACACAGTGGCTTCCATCACTCTTAAATGGAAGAAGTTTTGAACCACCAAGCCTCTTCCAAGAGCCGGCGGCACACAATAATTCCCGGCTTCTCAAGCCTTATTGCTTAATTAATGGACTAAGTAATTTCTGATTTCATTAGGTTCTGAGAGCGATAAATGTCCCACCCAGCCAAAGTCAGTCACACCCTTTGAATTCCACTCATTAGGTTTCTGTAGTGTAGTGGTTATCACGTTCGCTTAACACGCGAAAGGTCCCCGGTTCGAGACCGGGCGGAAACATATTTTAAAAAATTGGACAGTAAGCCTATTCACTTAGGACTCGGTCCCAATTTCGGAATTCATGCTTTTCCTTCGCACTTCTCAATATTTGCTATTCAGACATACCTTTTTTAGTCGCGTAACGCACTCTGCATGTGTGGCTAGCTTGGGCGCTCTGAATACATTCCTGCTACGTGTGGTCTGAGGTCCATAATGATTCAAATAGTTTACCATGCCAGGGTAAGCTGACAAGAAACACAGCCCTTATTTCAAGTGTTTTTAAAATCCCCCGTGGGGAATATGAATGGTGGAAAAACGATTGGAACCATTTTCCTGTTTGACCGCTAGTTTTTAATGGGTATTATGGCTCTTTCTGTGGTACTCAATTTGGGATATTATGTGAGGTAGACTTGTGGGCATTCCTAATATTTTCCACGACTTCCTCTTTTTGTATTGTAGTTTCAGTAGTGTAGTGGTTATCACGTTCGCCTCACACGCGAAAGTCAGTCACACCCTTAGTTTTCCACACATTAGGTTTCCGTAGTGTAGTGGTTATCACGTTCGCCTCACACGCGAAAGGTCCCCGGTTCGAAACCGTGCGGAAACATTTTGTAATATTCAATATTTCCCAATGCCCAGAGGCTAGCATTTGGTTTGAAACAGTTGAGTTTTGTCTAAACCTTGCAGTCTACCTAGATTATTTTCTGTCATTACAGCTGCTTGATGTGACCGCTAGTTGTTAATGGGTACTATACACAATACCCCATAATGACAAAGCGATAACATATAGTTTTTATTAATGAAAAAAATATTTAAAAAAAACTTATATACATACGTTTTCAGACCCTTTGCTATGAGGCTGGAAATTGAGCTCAGGTTCATCCTGTTTCCATTGATCATCCTTAGATGTTTCTTCAACTTGATTGGAGTCCACCTGTGGTAAATTCAAATGATTGGTCATTTCTGCAGCATTGAAGGTACCCAAGAACACAGTGGCTTCCATCACTCTTAAATGGAAGAAGTTTTGAACCACCAAGCCTCTTCCAAGAGCCGGCGGCACACAATAATTCCCGGCTTCTCAAGCCTTATTGCTTAATTAATGGACTAAGTCATTTCTGATTTCATTAGGTTCTGAGAGCGATAAACGTCCCACCCAGCCAAAGTCAGCCACACCCTTTGAATTCCACTCATTAGGTTTCCGTAGTGTAGTGGTTATCACGTTCGCCTCACACGCGAAAGGTCCCCGGTTCGAAACCGGGCGGAAGCATTTTGTAATATTCAATATTTCCCAATGCCCAGAGGCTAACATTTGGTTTGAAACAGTTGAGGTTTGTCTAAACCTTGCTGTCTACCTCTCCGACCTGTGGATCAATGTTGCCGTTTTTTGGGGGACCTCCTCCGTGCGATCTGTATGAATGTGACCAGACTGACAGCTTCTCTGAGCCAGGCAAATTCATTTATCAGGGTCATTGTAATGGATATATCCAAATAAATGGCAATATAATCCAAGGTAAAACAAACTAAAATGTAGATTGTTTTCTGTCATTACAGCTGCTTGATGTGACCGCTAGTTTTTAATGGGTACTATACACAATACCCCATAATGACAAAGCGATAACATATAGTTTTTATTAATGAAAAAAATATTAAAAAAAAAACTTATTTACATACGTTTTCAGACCCTTTGCTATGAGGCTGGAAATTGAGCTCAGGTCCATCCTGTTTCCATTGATCATCCTTAGATATTTCTTTAACTTGATTGGAGTCCACCTGTGGTAAATTCAAATGATTGGTCATTTCTGCAGCATTGAAGGTACCCAAGAACACAGTGGCTTCCATCACTCTTAAATGGAAGAAGTTTTGAACCACCAAGCCTCTTCCAAGAGCCGGCGGCACACAATAATTCCCGGCTTCTCAAGCCTTATTGCTTAATTAATGGACTAAGTAATTTCTGATTTCATTAGGTTCTGAGAGCGATAAATGTCCCACCCAGCCAAAGTCAGTCACACCCTTTGAATTCCACTCATTAGGTTTCCGTAGTGTAGTGGTTATCACGTTCGCTTAACACGCGAAATGTCCCCGGTTCGAGACCGGGCGGAAACATATTTTAAAAAATTGGACAGTAAGCCTATTCACTTAGGACTCGGTCCCAATTTCGGAATTCATGCTTTTCCTTCGCACTTCTCAATATTTGCTATTCAGACGTACCTTTTTTAGTCGCGTAACGCACTCTGCATGTGTGGCTAGCTTGGGCGCTCTGAATACATTCCTGCTACGTGTGGTCTGAGGTCCATAATGATTCAAATAGTTTACCATGCCAGGGTAAGCTGACAAGAAACACAGCCCTTATTTCAAGTGTTTTTAAAATCCCCCGTGGGGAATATGAATGGTGGAAAAACGATTGGAACCATTTTCCTGTTTGACCGCTAGTTTTTAATGGGTATTATGGCTCTTTCTGTGGTACTCAATTTGGGATATTATGTGAGGTAGACTTGTGGGCATTCCTAATATTTTCCACGACTTCCTCTTATTGTATTGTAGTTTCAGTAGTGTAGTGGTTATCACGTTCGCCTCACACGCGAAAGTCAGTCACACCCTTAGATTTCCAAACATTAGGTTTCCGTAGTGTAGTGGTTATCACGTTCGCCTCACACGCGAAAGGTCCCCGGTTCGAAACCGTGCGGAAACATTTTGTAATATTCAATATTTCCCAATGCCCAGAGGCTAGCATTTGGTTTGAAACAGTTGAGTTTTGTCTAAACCTTGCAGTCTACCTAGATTATTTTCTGTCATTACAGCTGCTTGATGTGACCGCTAGTTGTTAATGGGTACTATACACAATACCCCATAATGACAAAGCGATAACATATAGTTTTTATTAATGAAAAAAATATTTAAAAAAAAACTTATATACATACGTTTTCAGACCCTTTGCTATGAGGCTGGAAATTGAGCTCAGGTTCATCCTGTTTCCATTGATCATCCTTAGATGTTTCTTCAACTTGATTGGAGTCCACATGTGATAAATTCAAATGATTGGTCATTTCTGCAGCATTGAAGGTACCCAAGAACACAGTGGCTTCCATCACTCTTAAATGGAAGAAGTTTTGAACCACCAAGCCTCTTCCAAGAGCCGGCGGCACACAATAATTCCCGGCTTCTCAAGCCTTATTGCTTAATTAATGGACTAAGTCATTTCTGATTTCATTAGGTTCTGAGAGCGATAAACGTCCCACCCAGCCAAAGTCAGCCACATCCTTTGAATTAAACTCATTAGGTTTCCGTAGTGTAGTGGTTATCACATTTGCCTCACACGCGAAAGGTCCCCGGTTCGAAACCGGGCGGAAGCATTTTGTAATATTCAATATTTCCCAATGCCCAGAGGCTAACATTTGGTTTGAAACAGTTGAGCTTTGTCTAAACCTTGCTGTCTACCTCTCCGACCTGTGGATCAATGTTGCCGTTTTTTGGGGGACCTCCTCCGTTCGATCTGTATGAATGTGACCAGACTGACAGCTTCTCTGAGCCAGGCAAATTCATTTATCAGGGTCATTGTAATGGATATATCCAAATAAATGGCAATATAATCCAAGATAAAACAAACTAAAATGTAGATTATTTTCTGTCATTACAGCTGCTTGATGTGACCGCTAGTTTTTAATGGGTACTATACACAATACCCCATAATGACAAAGCGATAACATATAATTTTTATTAATGAAAAAAATATTTAAAAAAAACTTATTTACATACGTTTTCAGACCCTTTGCTATGAGGCTGGAAATTGAGCTCAGGTCCATCCTGTTTCCATTGATCATCCTTAGATATTTCTTTAACTTGATTGGAGTCCACCTGTGGTAAATTCAAATGATTGGTCATTTCTGCAGCATTGAAGGTACCCAAGAACACAGTGGCTTCCAACACTCTTAAATGGAAGAAGTTTTGAACCACCAAGCCTCTTCCAAGAGCCGGCGGCACACAATAATTCCCGGCTTCTCAAGCCTTATTGCTTAATTAATGGACTAAGTAATTTCTGATTTCATTAGGTTCTGAGAGCGATAAATGTCCCACCCAGCCAAAGTCAGTCACACCCTTTGAATTCCACTCATTAGCTTTCAGTAGTGTAGTGGTTATCATGTTCGCTTAACACACGAAAAGTCCCCGGTTTGAGACCGGGTGGAAACATATTTTAAAAAATTGGACAGTAAGCCTATTCACTTAGGACTCGGTCCCAATTTCGGAATTCATGCTTTTCCTTCGCACTTCTCAATATTTGCTATTCAGACATACCTTTTTTAGTCGCGTAACGCACTCTGCATGTGTGGCTAGCTTGGGCGCTCTGAATACATTCCTGCTACGTGTGGTCTGAGGTCCATAATGATTCAAATAGTTTACCATGCCAGGGTAAGCTGACAAGAAACACAGCCCTTATTTCAAGTGTTTTTAAAATCCCCCGTAGGGAATATGAATGGTGGAAAAACGATTGGAACCATTTTCCTGTTTGACCGCTAGTTTTTAATGGGTATTATGGCTCTTTCTGTGGTACTCAATTTGGGATATTATGTGAGGTAGACTTGTGGGCATTCCTAATATTTTCCACGACTTCCTCTTATTGTATTGTAGTTTCAGTAGTGTAGTGGTTATCACGTTCGCCTCACACGCGAAAGTCAGTCACACCCTTAGATTTCCACACATTAGGTTTCCGTAGTGTAGTGGTTATCACGTTCGCCTCACACGCGAAAGGTCCCCGGTTCGAAACCGTGCGGAAACATTTTGTAATATTCAATATTTCCCAATGCCCAGAGGCTAGCATTTGGTTTGAAACAGTTGAGTTTTGTCTAAACCTTGCAGTCTACCTAGATTATTTTCTGTCATTACAGCTGCTTGATGTGACCGCTAGTTGTTAATGGGTACTATACACAATACCCCATAATGACAAAGCGATAACATATAGTTTTTATTAATGAAAAAAATATTTAAAAAAAAACTTATATACATACGTTTTCAGACCCTTTGCTATGAGGCTGGAAATTGAGCTCAGGTTCATCCTGTTTCCATTGATCATCCTTAGATGTTTCTTCAACTTGATTGGAGTCCACCTGTGATAAATTCAAATGATTGGTCATTTCTGCAGCATTGAAGGTACCCAAGAACACAGTGGCTTCCATCACTCTTAAATGGAAGAAGTTTTGAACCACCAAGCCTCTTCCAAGAGCCGGCGGCACACAATAATTCCCGGCTTCTCAAGCCTTATTGCTTAATTAATGGACTAAGTAATTTCTGATTTCATTAGGTTCTGAGAGCGATAAACGTCCCACCCAGCCAAAGTCAGCCACATCCTTTGAATTAAACTCATTAGGTTTCCGTAGTGTAGTGGTTATCACATTTGCCTCACACGCGAAAGGTCCCCGGTTCGAAACCGGGCGGAAGCATTTTGTAATATTCAATATTTCCCAATGCCCAGAGGCTAACATTTGGTTTGAAACAGTTGAGGTTTGTCTAAACCTTGCTGTCTACCTCTCCGACCTGTGGATCAATGTTGCCGTTTTTTGGGGGACCTCCTCCGTGCGATCTGTATGAATGTGACCAGACTGACAGATTCTCTGAGCCAGGCAAATTCATTTATCAGGGTCATTGTAATGGATATATCCAAATAAATGGCAATATAATCCAAGATAAAACAAACTAAAATGTAGATTATTTTCTGTCATTACAGCTGCTTGATGTGACCGCTAGTTTTTAATGGGTACTATACACAATACCCCATAATGACAAAGTTATAACATATAATTTTATTAATGAAAAAATTATTTAAAAAAAACTTATTTACATACGTTTTCAGACCCTTTGCTATGAGGCTGGAAATTGAGCTCAGGTCCATCCTGTTTCCATTGATCATCCTTAGATATTTCTTTAACTTGATTGGAGTCCACCTGTGGTAAATTCAAATGATTGGTCATTTCTGCAGCATTGAAGGTACCCAAGAACACAGTGGCTTCCAACACTCTTAAATGGAAGAAGTTTTGAACCACCAAGCCTCTTCCAAGAGCCGGCGGCACACAATAATTCCCGGCTTCTCAAGCCTTATTGCTTAATTAATGGACTAAGTAATTTCTGATTTCATTACGTTCTGAGAGCGATAAATGTCCCACCCAGCCAAAGTCAGTCACACCCTTTGAATTCCACTCATTAGCTTTCAGTAGTGTAGTGGTTATCATGTTCGCTTAACACACGAAAAGTCCCCGGTTTGAGACCGGGTGGAAACATATTTTAAAAAATTGGACAGTAAGCCTATTCACTTAGGACTCTGTCCCAATTTCGGAATTCATGCTTTTCCTTCGCACTTCTCAATATTTGCTATTCAGACATACCTTTTTTAGTCGCGTAACGCACTCTGCATGTGTGGCTAGCTTGGGCGCTCTGAATACATTCCTGCTACGTGTGGTCTGAGGTCCATAATGATTCAAATAGTTTACCATGCCAGGGTAAGCTGACAAGAAACACAGCCCTTATTTCAAGTGTTTTTAAAATCCCCCGTAGGGAATATGAATGGTGGAAAAACGATTGGAACCATTTTCCTGTTTGACCGCTAGTTTTTAATGGGTATTATGGCTCTTTCTGTGGTACTCAATTTGGGATATTATGTGAGGTAGACTTGTGGGCATTCCTAATATTTTCCACGACTTCCTCTTTTTGTATTGTAGTTTCAGTAATGTAGTGGTTATCACGTTCGCCTCACACGCGAAAGTCAGTCACACCCTTAGTTTTCCACACATTAGGTTTCCGTAGTGTAGTGGTTATCACATTCGCCTCACACGCGAAAGGTCCCCGGTTCGAAACCATGCGGAAACATTTTGTAATATTCAATATTTCCCAATGCCCAGAGGCTAGCATTTGGTTTGAAACAGTTGAGTTTTGTCTAAACCTTGCAGTCTACCTAGATTATTTTCTGTCATTACAGCTGCTTGATGTGACCGCTAGTTGTTAATGGGTACTATACACAATACCCCATAATGACAAAGCGATAACATATAGTTTTTATTAATGAAAAAAATATTTAAAAAAAAACTTATATACATACGTTTTCAGACCCTTTGCTATGAGGCTGGAAATTGAGCTCAGGTTCATCCTGTTTCCATTGATCATCCTTAGATGTTTCTTCAACTTGATTGGAGTCCACCTGTGATAAATTCAAATGATTGGTCATTTCTGCAGCATTGAAGGTACCCAAGAACACAGTGGCTTCCATCACTCTTAAATGGAAGAAGTTTTGAACCACCAAGCCTCTTCCAAGAGCCGGCGGCACACAATAATTCCCGGCTTCTCAAGCCTTATTGCTTAATTAATGGACTAAGTAATTTCTGATTTCATTAGGTTCTGAGAGCGATAAACGTCCCACCCAGCCAAAGTCAGCCACATCCTTTGAATTAAACTCATTAGGTTTCCGTAGTGTAGTGGTTATCACATTTGCCTCACACGCGAAAGGTCCCCGGTTTGAAACCGGGCGGAAGCATTTTGTAATATTCAATATTTCCCAATGCCCAGAGGCTAACATTTGGTTTGAAACAGTTGAGGTTTGTCTAAACCTTGCTGTCTACCTCTCCGACCTGTGGATCAATGTTGCCGTTTTTTGGGGGACCTCCTCCGTGCGATCTGTATGAATGTGACCAGACTGACAGATTCTCTGAGCCAGGCAAATTCATTTATCAGGGTCATTGTAATGGATATATCCAAATAAATGGCAATATAATCCAAGATAAAACAAACTAAAATGTAGATTATTTTCTGTCATTACAGCTGCTTGATGTGACCGCTAGTTTTTAATGGGTACTATACACAATACCCCATAATGACAAAGTTATAACATATAATTTTTATTAATGAAAAAATTATTTAAAAAAACTTATTTACATACGTTTTCAGACCCTTTGCTATGAGGCTGGAAATTGAGCTCAGGTCCATCCTGTTTCCATTGATCATCCTTAGATATTTCTTTAACTTGATTGGAGTCCACCTGTGGTAAATTCAAATGATTGGTCATTTCTGCAGCATTGAAGGTACCCAAGAACACAGTGGCTTCCAACACTCTTAAATGGAAGAAGTTTTGAACCACCAAGCCTCTTCCAAGAGCCGGCGGCACACAATAATTCCCGGCTTCTCAAGCCTTATTGCTTAATTAATGGACTAAGTAATTTCTGATTTCATTACGTTCTGAGAGCGATAAATGTCCCACCCAGCCAAAGTCAGTCACACCCTTTGAATTCCACTCATTAGCTTTCAGTAGTGTAGTGGTTATCATGTTCGCTTAACACGCGAAAGGTCCCCGGTTCGAGACCGGGTGGAAACATATTTTAAAAAATTGGACAGTAAGCCTATTCACTTAGGACTCGGTCCCAATTTCGGAATTCATGCTTTTCCTTCGCACTTCTCAATATTTGCTATTCAGACATACCTTTTTTAGTCGCGTAACGCACTCTGCATGTGTGGCTAGCTTGGGCGCTCTGAATACATTCCTGCTACGTGTGGTCTGAGGTCCATAATGATTCAAATAGTTTACCATGCCAGGGTAAGCTGACAAGAAACACAGCCCTTATTTCAAGTGTTTTTAAAATCCCCCGTGGGGAATATGAATGGTGGAAAAACGATTGGAACCATTTTCCTGTTTGACCGCTAGTTTTTAATGGGTATTATGGCTCTTTCTGTGGTACTCAATTTGGGATATTATGTGAGGTAGACTTGTGGGCATTCCTAATATTTTCCACGACTTCCTCTTTTTGTATTGTAGTTTCAGTAGTGTAGTGGTTATCACGTTCGCCTCACACGCGAAAGTCAGTCACACCCTTAGTTTTCCACACGTTAGGTTTCCGTAGTGTAGTGGTTATCACATTCGCCTCACACGCGAAAGGTCCCTGGTTCGAAACCGTGCGGAACATTTTTTGTAATATTCAATATTTCCCAATGCCCAGAGGCTAGCATTTGGTTTGAAACAGTTGAGTTTTGTCTAAACCTTGCAGTCTACCTAGATTATTTTCTGTCATTACAGCTGCTTGATGTGACCGCTAGTTTTTAATGGGTACTATACACAATACCCCATAATGACAAAGCGATAACATATAATTTTTATTAATGAAAAAAATATTTAAAAAAAACTTATTTACATACGTTTTCAGACCCTTTGCTATGAGGCTGGAAATTGAGCTCAGGTCCATCCTGTTTCCATTGATCATCCTTAGATATTTCTTTAACTTGATTGGAGTCCACCTGTGGTAAATTCAAATGATTGGTCATTTCTGCAGCATTGAAGGTACCCAAGAACACAGTGGCTTCCAACACTCTTAAATGGAAGAAGTTTTGAACCACCAAGCCTCTTCCAAGAGCCGGCGGCACACAATAATCCCCGGCTTCTCAAGCCTTATTGCTTAATTAATGGACTAAGTAATTTCTGATTTCATTACGTTCTGAGAGCGATAAATGTCCCACCCAGCCAAAGTCAGTCACACCCTTTGAATTCCACTCATTAGCTTTCAGTAGTGTAGTGGTTATCATGTTCGCTTAACACACGAAAAGTCCCCGGTTTGAGACCGGGTGGAAACATATTTAAAAAAATTGGACAGTAAGCCTATTCACTTAGGACTCGGTCCCAATTTCGGAATTCATGCTTTTCCTTCGCACTTCTCAATATTTGCTATTCAGACATACCTTTTTTAGTCGCGTAACGCATTCTGCATGTGTGGCTAGCTTGGGCGCTCTGAATACATTCCTGCTACGTGTGGTCTGAGGTCCATAATGATTCAAATAGTTTACCATGCCAGGGTAAGCTGACAAGAAACACAGCCCTTATTTCAAGTGTTTTTAAAATCCCCCGTAGGGAATATGAATGGTGGAAAAACGATTGGAACCATTTTCCTGTTTGACCGCTAGTTTTTAATGGGTATTATGGCTCTTTCTGTGGTACTCAATTTGGGATATTATGTGAGGTAGACTTGTGGGCATTCCTAATATTTTCCACGACTTCCTCTTTTTGTATTGTATTTTCAGTAATGTAGTGGTTATCACGTTCGCCTCACACGCGAAAGTCAGTCACACCCTTAGTTTTCCACACATTAGGTTTCCGTAGTGTAGTGGTTATCACATTCGCCTCACACGCGAAAGGTCCCTGGTTCGAAACCATGCGGAAACATTTTGTAATATTCAATATTTCCCAATGCCCAGAGGCTAGCATTTGGTTTGAAACAGTTGAGTTTTGTCTAAACCTTGCAGTCTACCTAGATTATTTTCTGTCATTACAGCTGCTTGATGTGACCGCTAGTTTTTAATGGGTACTATACACAATACCCCATAATGACAAAGCGATAACATATAATTTTTATTAATGAAAAAAATATTTAAAAAAAAACTTATTTACATACGTTTTCAGACCCTTTGCTATGAGGCTGGAAATTGAGCTCAGGTCCATCCTGTTTCCATTGATCATCCTTAGATATTTCTTTAACTTGATTGGAGTCCACCTGTGGTAAATTCAAATGATTGGTCATTTCTGCAGCATTGAAGGTACCCAAGAACACAGTGGCTTCCATCACTCTTAAATGGAAGAAGTTTTGAACCACCAAGCCTCTTCCAAGAGCCGGCGGCACACAATAATTCCCGGCTTCTCAAGCCTTATTGCTTAATTAATGGACTAAGTCATTTCTGATTTCATTACGTTCTGAGAGCGATAAATGTCCCAACCAGCCAAAGTCAGTCACACCCTTTGAATTCCACTCATTAGCTTTCGGTAGTGTAGTGGTTATCACGTTCGCTTAACATGCGAAAGGCCGCTAGTTCGAGACCGGGCGGAAACATATTTTAAAAAATTGGACAGTAAGCCTATTCACTAAGGACTCGGTCCCAATTTCGGAATTCATGCTTTTCCTTCGCACTTCTCAATATTTGCTATTCAGACATACCTTTTTTAGTCGCGTAACGCACTCTGCATGTGTGGCTAGCTTGGGCGCTCTGAATACATTCCTGCTACGTGTGGTCTGAGGTCCATAATGATTCAAATAGTTTACCATGCCAGGGTAAGCTGACAAGAAACACAGCCCTTATTTCAAGTGTTTTTAAAATCCCCCGTAGGGAATATGAATGGTGGAAAAACGATTGGAACCATTTTCCTGTTTGACCGCTAGTTTTTAATGGGTATTATGGCTCTTTCTGTGGTACTCAATTTGGGATATTATGTGAGGTAGACTTGTGGGCATTCCTAATATTTTCCACGACTTCCTCTTTTTGTATTGTAGTTTCAGTAATGTAGTGGTTATCACGTTCGCCTCACACGCGAAAGTCAGTCACACCCTTAATTTTCCACACATTAGGTTTCTGTAGTGTAGTGGTTATCACATTCGCCTCACACGCGAAAGGTCCCTGGTTCGAAACCATGCGGAAACATTTTGTAATATTCAATATTTCCCAATGCCCAGAGGCTAGCATTTGGTTTGAAACAGTTGAGTTTTGTCTAAACCTTGCAGTCTACCTAGATTATTTTCTGTCATTACAGCTGCTTGATGTGACCGCTAGTTTTTAATGGGTACTATACACAATACCCCATAATGACAAAGCGATAACATATAATTTTTATTAATGAAAAAAATATTTAAAAAAAAACTTATTTACATACGTTTTCAGACCCTTTGCTATGAGGCTGGAAATTGAGCTCAGGTCCATCCTGTTTCCATTGATCATCCTTAGATATTTCTTTAACTTGATTGGAGTCCACCTGTGGTAAATTCAAATGATTGGTCATTTCTGCAGCATTGAAGGTACCCAAGAACACAGTGGCTTCCATCACTCTTAAATGGAAGAAGTTTTGAACCACCAAGCCTCTTCCAAGAGCCGGCGGCACACAATAATTCCCGGCTTCTCAAGCCTTATTGCTTAATTAATGGACTAAGTAATTTCTGATTTCATTACGTTCTGAGAGCGATAAATGTCCCACCCAGCCAAAGTCAGTCACACCCTTTGAATTCCACTCATTAGCTTTCGGTAGTGTAGTGGTTATCACGTTCGCTTAACATGCGAAAGGTCCCCAGTTCGAGACCGGGCGGAAACATATTTAAAAAAATTGGACAGTAAGCCTATTCACTTAGGACTCGGTCCCAATTTCGGAATTCATGCTTTTCCTTCGCACTTCTCAATATTTGCTATTCAGACATACCTTTTTTAGTTGCGTAACGCACTCTGCATGTGTGGCTAGCTTGGGCGCTCTGAATACATTCCTGCTACGTGTGGTCTGAGGTCCATAATGATTCAAATAGTTTACCATGCCAGGGTAAGCTGACAAGAAACACAGCCCTTATTTCAAGTGTTTTTAAAATCCCCCGTGGGGAATATGAATGGTGGAAAAACGATTGGAACCATTTTCCTGTTTGACCGCTAGTTTTTAATGGGTATTATGGCTCTTTCTGTGGTACTCAATTTGGGATATTATGTGAGGTAGACTTGTGGGCATTCCTAATATTTTCCACGACTTCCTCTTTTTGTATTGTAGTTTCAGTAATGTAGTGGTTATCACGTTCGCCTCTGTAGAGAAATGCTAATTCTTATGTAGGTGACCAAACTATTGTTAAGGGGGGGCTACAACTCAGAGCTGAGCCTGTGGGGTCCCCTACAGGATAGCTCCCGCATTACACTAATGGCCAAAACCAGCGCACACACACATGATCTCCGTTGTCTCTGAACGTTGAATGCCCGAAGAGGATTCTACGATGACGGACAGACTACTGAGCCAATGGCGGAAGACTACAGACTACACCCCAGCTGAACCAATCCAAAGATCCGATCTTCCAGAATCAACCTACTTTCTTTTCTATATAATAGTGGTGTACTGATTGTAACGGCCTCTTCTTCGTCTGCGCTTCCGTACGAACCAGCGGGAGAGCCGTAATTACGCTGTTCTAGATATCTTCACTCTGAATAAACTGTAGCTTGTCATACAATTTACCACCTTGTCTGAATCGATCCTTGACCGACTCGTCCGTCTACATACCAAATTACTAACAGAAATGGTAGCAGAGTATAGTTTACTAACGATCCAGTCAAAGTGAGTTGATTTGGGTGTGGAGAAGGCGAGTTGGGGAAAGGACGATTCATTAAATAAATAAGAAAGACGGGTGAAGACTTTCGGGGGAGGGCAACAATTCTGCTCAACTCGGAAAACTGATTTCAAGGTGCACCATAAAAAAAATTAAGGTAAGCAAAAGCCTGTTAAATCAAACTTTGCATATTGTCGAATAGTCTGTCCAAATTTTTATCAGTTTTTCCGAGTAAGTATGAATTCTTGTGTAAATTTATAATTTGCTGACGAGTCGAAATAACAGTGTATGTGAACATATGTAGTAACGAACCGGCGACGGCCGGTGTGATTTAAATCATTGATGAGATATCAGTCCGGTCAGCACAGTCTGCTAGCTTTCAATGATGAGTGATCACTGTTTTGTCTTTGTTAGTTCCGATAGGGGTCGGGAATAGAGATCAGTAGGGGATAGCTAATTACTATTCTTCAAATCTGGCGCCGAGGGGGATAAATTGTAATTTTATCCTGTGGCCCGGTACGGCTCAGTCTGATAGAGATTCACCGATAGGGGTCGGACATGTGTGATAGTACCGATAGGGGTCGGACATGTGTGATAGTTCCGATAGGGGTCGGGAATAGAGATCAGTAGGGGATAGCTAATTACTATTCTTCAAATCTGGCACCGAGGGGGATAAATTGTAATTTTATCCTGTGGCCCGGTACGGCTCAGTCTGATAGAGATTCACCGATAGGGGTCGGACATGTGTGATAGTTCCGATAGGGGTCGGGAATAGAGATCAGTAGGGGATAGCTAATTACTATTCTTCAAATCTGGCGCCGAAGGGGATAAATTGTAATTTTATCCCGTGACCCGGTACGGCTCAGTCTGATAGAGATTCACCGATAGGGGTCGGACATGTGTAATAATTCTGATAGGGGTCAGCTCGATAGGGATCAGGAATAGAGATCAGTAGGGGATAGCTAATTACTATTCTTCAAATCTGGCGCCGATGGGGATAAGTTGTAATTTTATCCTGTGGTCCGGTACGGCTCAGTCTGATAGAAATTCACTGATAAGGATCGGCTTTCAGGGGTCAGAGATATAACGTGCTGTTTTGTCTTGTTTTGTCAATTTGTAACTGTTTATGTTATGTTATGTTAAAATGCAATGTGGTTGTAATTGTTTCCATTAAGATTGTTGGTGGTTAGATAGAGGGAGAGAGAGAGAATTATAATAAGGGATATTGGATAAATCCGAAACTTCTATATTGTATGTACCTATGTTAATAGGTACATGTATAAATGTATAATCAGGAATGAAATGACTGATGTATAATTGAAATAATATCTGAATATAATATGTAAATATTGAGACTAAATAGTCGAATAGATCCCTTGGTTGTGCGCTCCATAATGCTATACAAACCCATGCGTTTTTTCTCAACCTGAATATACGAAGGAGAAGCTCTGAGATAAGGCAGAGCACGAGCAATAGTGTCTCTTCGAATACATCGTGGGTACTAATCAACGTCGGGCGAAGTATATGCTAACTATATTAAGATAGAAGGAGAGAATTTCGATTAAAACTACGATTAAATTCCGATTGAATTAAATTAAATTACGTTTAAAGCAAATTCACAATGGCGACTCCCAATACTCCAAAGCTGAGGTTTAATGAGTTCCTAGAACAAAAAATTGAATATAGATCAGGGGGAAAGGAACGATGGACGCCTATAAAGAAAGTTTGGGAGGGATTGAAGTTAAGATGGACACAAGCAGGTTATCTAGGGGGGTGGCCGCCAACAGGGGCCCAGCTGAAAACAATGGAATGTGAGTTGAGAGGGACGTAGCAGGAGGCCAGAGACAAGGAAGTTGAAAGAAATAAAAGCCATGTATTTAAGAACCAAGGGACCAAACAGAGAATGAACAGAAGGCGGGGCCATTGCGTCTCCCACTGGTCTGCTTACTGGCGTAAATGAAGATTTGTAAGAATCAAATCCTGTGCATGAAACACGCTTGATATTCAGTCGGGGACTAATATCGATATGAATGAGGTCGGGGACAAAGCGAGTGTGGTACATGAGGTGTTTCAGTTGGAGCTGGAACCGGTGAGAATGTTGAAAAAGTCGCAGGCTTGCTGATGAGAGTTATATCATAGAATATTGAGGGGGGTGCATGACTGTTGGAAAGAGTGTTAAACTCTATTAACGCAAAATTCTTTTTGCGGATTTATATTATGAGGTTTGAAATATACAATTGTTGTAGAATTACATAATCAACATGAACATACTTACGTTAAACATTAATTGAGCCACTGAGTAATAGATAAGCTGTACACTAGGTACGGGGCGAAGGGTGTGGTCGATGTAAGACGGGAGTGGTGTTCTAACCAAATTATTTAGTTATTTTAATTCATTTACACAAGTACTTCCCGGGTATTGATTTTGGTTTGATTGTTCAGATAACATCATTGAAATTAAACAGGAGGTCAAGGTATACTAACATTAGAATCTGTTTTCATTATGGAGAACTATGAAAGGCCCGCAGAGTGGATTGCAGGCTGAGGTTTTTATGTTAAAGGGACAGTGCACATTTATCACAGTTGTGTGTGTCTGTCTAATGGCTGGGTATTTAAGAAGTATTTTTGGGAGAAAATTTGGAGAAACACGAATAAGACATGAAACATCGAGACAAATTATTTGAGTTTGAGGGGATTATCATAATTATTAGGTTTTGTTTTTGTAGTAAATGTTTGGGTTAAGGGGATTTCCATGTTCCCAGAGACATGATATTTTAAAGAGGCACGCTCACATATGGAACCTTTATGAGTTTTTTATTTTATGAGTTTTAATTACACAAGTAATTTTTATTTTATTTTAAGGATAAAGGGTTCTTTAATATGTCTAATATGGTATGGAACACGAATGTGGGGGGATGGTGTAACCCGTGTCCGGATTTCATGGCTCTCTCGGGTGGTCTGATCAGCCACAAGGGGGTGCCATTTGAATAATACATTTGTGGTCATGGGTAATACTGTTTAAAAAAAAAAAAAAAAATAGAATAAAGATTTTTTTGAAATAAATTTTTTAAGGTAACTTAATTATAGTGGAGTTTACTTAACCTATATAAAGACTTTAGTAATTGCCACCATAGACATGTTTTTCAAAAAATAAAAATCCATGAGTTTAGATAAAGCCAAACAGTGAGACATTTAGTTAAAATGTGGAAACATGGGAAAAGGCAGACAGATGAGCCCTCCCCCGCACTGCAGAGACCTTGACGGTTGGAGAGCAGAGAGGAGAAGTTTTAGAAGGGAGCCAGGACGAGCAAGGATAACGGAGTGTGTAGATAACAGTCACTGAGTGGAGACAAAAGGGAGAATTGGACATGTGGGAAATTAAAGGGGCGCTCCTACATGATAATGTCAGAACAGACGGATAATATACTAATCTTACCTAAGTCATTATTTAGAGCAGGTAAAGTTGTTACCTGGGCAAAGCTAGGTATCAAAAGGGGGATAGGTAACTTGTGGTCTAGGATAGGATGGGGCCTATTGGATAAGAAACTAATATTTTTTTTAAATGTAGTTAACAAATGGGCATAGAAGTTAAAGATAGAATCAGATCAAACATGAGAAACTGTTTGTTAACCAAGCCTGTATGTCCAGCATTTTATGCATTATAGGTGAACTGCAGGTGAAGTCACTCAATCCAGTCCCAGAGGCTTGTTGGGGGGACCATACCAAGGTCTCCTGGTGACAGCTAGCTGAAAGAGCTACCCGGATTCATATCGCACGGCGGGAGGGTAAGACACACTGACACTATCGAACAATAAACAGTGTTCGAGAGGAGAACTGGAATTAACAGAATTCCGGGGGCCATCTCTCGAATGAAGAAAATCCTCCCTGTCCTGTCACCCCTGTTTTTGTTCATAGAAGTGAAGATGTGTCTGGCTCTTGCTAAGTGATGTGTTCTCGGGGAAAGGGTGGGGCTTCACATGGAAGCTGTTTGTCTGAGCGGTCTTATCGTGGGTGACATCCCAAATAACACAGCTCCGGATGAATCAGTACCTGAAGCCTCAGCTGGTTTGACCACCCTGGATCACGGGTTGACAGAAAACACTGGGGTGGATACTTCTGATTAATTGGGTTGGATAATATGTTTAGAAAATGGGGAAAATATTATGATCACTGTATTATGGGCTACATTCACCTGTGTGACTGTTTTAGTTTTATGGGGCTGTTGTCTAACTCCCTGTGTATGAGGCCTTATTTCCAGGACTCTGGAGAAATCGATGGAAATAGATGGTGATGTACCAGCGGATTCCAGGTTCTGACCCGTGGAATGCTGAATGTATGTCTACAGAACAAGTGGACGAAAATTATAAATGAAATTATATTAAATTGGGAGGGTGTCCGTATGGGGATTACAGGATAACCGACTTGGGACAGTTCTGGGATTGGAAGAGAGGGTATCCTTATAGCATAGGGGATCCCACAAAGGTGGATAGGTTTTCCATGATATGGGAAAACCTGGGAGCACTGTTGAACTTTGTAAAGGTGATGAAATCTTGCTAACCATCAAAACTATTAAGCTCTCTGATGCAGGCACTTACACCCTCGGACTACAAAGGACCGGGACAGACACGATGGGTGTGTTTTCTATTAAGGTGCTGCCAAAACCAGAGGTCCCAGATGAACCAGGGCCAGACACACTCCTCTACCACCCCTGGACCGAACCTGCCACCACTGTATTAAAAAATCCCATTCAGGTAATTAATGTTAGACTATTCAGCTATTGATCAATTAGGCACTGAGACTGGTGTTATTGGTAGGGACAATTTGTGGCTTTCTTATATGAGGTATACAGTTAAGACCCTGAAAAGAAAGGACTGCATGAGTTACATGAAACATTGGTCATGATAGACCTCTTCTGGCCACACACCCATTTGCTATAGGAGAAAAGGAGGGGTGGTTGTGTATTCTGAGAGGTTTTTACCTGGTTGAGGCCAATTCAACTCTCTGTTCCTCTGAGCCTTGTGTTTCCTACAGTACCTCCTCATCGGGCCCCTTGGGGTGTTGAGGCATATGGGGGCAATTACAGTTGCATCACGGGTACAGGTAATGGCATTGATTATGGGAGATTGCCTGAAGCTGATTGCAGTAGTAACATAACCATTAATTCCACTTGGCCAGTTACAGGCCTAAACCAAACTAGTGGTCTGGCTGATGTGTGGTGGATCTGTGGACCCAAAAGAGTGCTGAGACTCATTCTTAGAGGAGACTGGCAAGGTACGTGTGCTCTGACCAGTTTGATAATTCCACTGACCATTGTTGATGTTACTGCTGAACAGTTGTTGGGTTCTGTATCCAGGGGACCTGAAAACATTCCATCCCATGGGAGACATAGAAGTAGTGCTCCATGGACAGAGGATGTAGTTGACATACACACTAACCTGTTAGGAGTGCCGGTGGGGGTTCCTCATGAGCTTCAGGCCTTGGGCAGGAATGATGGATTATAGGTCTAGCCATGGTGGATGCAAGACAGACTGCATGGATTCATTACATCTACTATGATCAACAGCGTTTTGTTAATTACCCCCGTGATGCACTCACTGGTATGTCTGAACAGTTTGAGGCCATATCTAGGGTTGCCAGACAGAATAGACTTGCTTTGGATATGCTTCTTGCCAGTCAGGGGGGCGTATGCAAGATGTACGGTGAACAATGTTGCACGTATATTCCTAATAACACCAGTCCAGATAGTAGTATATCTAAGGCCCTTAGTGGGCTTGATGCACTATCTGCTGAGATGAGGACCATGGCGGGGGTGGAGGAGTCTGGCCTGTTCTCTTGAGTGGGAGCCTGGTTTTGGTAAGTAAACTAGAATGGTGGTTACTGGATTTCTGACCCTAATTTTTGTTATTTGACATGTTGTGCTGCTTGCATCATACTGTGTTTTAAGAAGTCTGTTACAGATGTGGTGAAGGCTTCAGGCATGATGATGCCTTTGCTTGATGCTCCAGTTGGAGATGCTGATACTGAAGCATGCTTTCAGGGGAGGATGAGACTGACTGAGGATGACCCATGGTATGCTGTGGGCGAGGTAGTAGAATAAATCTTACACCACCACAGTTCCTTGTTATACATCTTTATGATGGGTTTTCTTTCCAGTATGTTTGTTCTCCCTGTTGTTAAGGTTTTGAGTCCCTGGGTGGCATGAAGCCCAACTGGTGCAGGATAGGAGTAGCTGAGAGGACCAGATGGTTTATAATAATGCTTTGCTTTGCTTTACTCTGTTTTCCATGACCAAAGTTTTATCCGGTATCTTACATGTCAATAAACAATAAAGTGTTATCCTGTTTTTGCTAAGTGACACCCTTGTGGGTGTCAAAAGGGGGACTTAAATTTCACACAATTTTTTTTTTTTTAATGTTCTGTTTTTGAATGAGCTGTTCTCTTTTGACATGAAGGTATTTTAAACTCTGTGACTGTTATATGATTCATTGCTGAATTTTTGTTCACACCCTGGGGGGTGTGAAAAAGAGGGATTATTGGTTCCTGTGTTTTACATTATAAGCCATTACCATATATATGATTGAATATTATCTGCTGTTGGCTTGTGTTGATGTATGCAAGTGTTATGCAACATAGCTGACTTGAAACATTGTTAAAAGTGTCAGGGCCAGGGGACTTTCTCATGCTGGAAAAATACAGAAGGGAGGGCACATTCAGAGCGTGGGGTTGCGAGAACAAGCGTTTTTTTTGTTGTTAGATAACAGGAGCCAGGTGCGTGATAACGGTATGGAGCATGAGAGCCTGGCTGCAACTTCTCTTATGACATTCCAGAATCGCATTGCAGTAGATATGCTACTGGCGGAGAAAGGTGGAGCTTGTACTATGTTTGGTGAACAGTGTTGCACTTTCATCCCTAATAACGCAGCCTCCGATGGTAGCTTGACCATGGCCCTAGAAGGTTTGAGGACGCTTAATGGTAAAATGAAATCTCATTCTGGGATGGATACCTCGATGTGGGACTCCTGGATGAGTGCGTTTGGTAAATATAAAACCCTGGTGTCCTCCATTTTGGTATCCATTTCGGTGTTCGCTGACATTTTAGTTCTCTGTGGATGCTGTTGCATTCCATGCATCCGTTCCCTTGCCACTAGGGTTATCTCTAGAGCCATTGACCCTTCCTCCCCTTCCCAGATGTTTCCTCTGCTGGATAAAGACCTACATGAATTCGAGGATGAGGAGGAGAGTGCCTATTTAGGTTTACATTATATCTGCTGTTGCCTTATGGGGATGTATGTATGTGTTATGCAAGTGGATCATTCCGCCTGACTTGCCTAGTTTAAGTCACATCTCTTTGGAGATGTGAAGAGAGGGAATCACAACTTTTTCCTGCGGGAAAAAAGTTGGCTTATGTAGACAAGCATTTACTTTTATTTTGAGCTGTTGTTCTCCGCTCTGTAAAATGAGGGTTGTAAGTTCCTAGGTGGCTGGTAGCCAACTTAGTACATAGTGGGATTGAATGGAGAACATGATGTAATACATATATATCTATTTCTGTTTAAAACTGTGCCTTATTTCATAGTCCCCTTGGGAGAAGTTTCTCTTTGTGTCTGGATCCAGTTAGGTTGTGTCACGTCTCTGGTGAGACGTGAAGAGAGGGTTTTGTAGAGAAATGCTAATTCTTATGTAGGTGACCAAACTATTGTTAAGGGGGGGCTACAACTCAGAGCTGAGCCTGTGGGGTCCCCTACAGGATAGCTCCCGCATTACACTAATGGCCAAAACCAGCGCACACACACATGATCTCCGTTGTCTCTGAACGTTGAATGCCCGAAGAGGATTCTACGATGACGGACAGACTACTGAGCCAATGGCGGAAGACTACAGACTACACCCCAGCTGAACCAATCCAAAGATCCGATCTTCCAGAATCAACCTACTTTCTTTTCTATATAATAGTGGTGTACTGATTGTAACGGCCTCTTCTTCGTCTGCGCTTCCGTACGAACCAGCGGGAGAGCCGTAATTACGCTGTTCTAGATATCTTTACTCTGAATAAACTGTAGCTTGTCATACAATTTACCACCTTGTCTGAATCGATCCTTGACCGACTCGTCCGTCTACATACCAAATTACTAACACCTCACACGCGAAAGTCAGTCACACCCTTAATTTTCCACACATTAGGTTTCTGTAGTGTAGTGGTTATCACATTCGCCTCACACGCGAAAGGTCCCTGGTTCGAAACCATGCGGAAACATTTTGTAATATTCAATATTTCCCAATGCCCAGAGGCTAGCATTTGGTTTGAAACAGTTGAGTTTTGTCTAAACCTTGCAGTCTACCTAGATTATTTTCTGTCATTACAGCTGCTTGATGTGACCGCTAGTTTTTAATGGGTACTATACACAATACCCCATAATGACAAAGCGATAACATATAATTTTTATTAATGAAAAAAATATTTAAAAAAAAACTTATTTACATACGTTTTCAGACCCTTTGCTATGAGGCTGGAAATTGAGCTCAGGTCCATCCTGTTTCCATTGATCATCCTTAGATATTTCTTTAACTTGATTGGAGTCCACCTGTGGTAAATTCAAATGATTGGTCATTTCTGCAGCATTGAAGGTACCCAAGAACACAGTGGCTTCCATCACTCTTAAATGGAAGAAGTTTTGAACCACCAAGCCTCTTCCAAGAGCCGGCGGCACACAATAATTCCCGGCTTCTCAAGCCTTATTGCTTAATTAATGGACTAAGTAATTTCTGATTTCATTACGTTCTGAGAGCGATAAATGTCCCACCCAGCCAAAGTCAGTCACACCCTTTGAATTCAACTCATTAGCTTTCGGTAGTGTAGTGGTTATCACGTTCGCTTAACATGCGAAAGGTCCCCAGTTCGAGACCGGGCGGAAACATATTTAAAAAAATTGGACAGTAAGCCTATTCACTTAGGACTCGGTCCCAATTTCGGAATTCATGCTTTTCCTTCGCACTTCTCAATATTTGCTATTCAGACATACCTTTTTTAGTCGCGTAACGCACTCTGCATGTGTGGCTAGCTTGGGCGCTCTGAATATATTCCTGCTACGTGTGGTCTGAGGTCCATAATGATTCAAATAGTTTACCATGCCAGGGTAAGCTGACAAGAAACACAGCCCTTATTTCAAGTGTTTTTAAAATCCCCCGTGGGGAATATGAATGGTGGAAAAACGATTGGAACCATTTTCCTGTTTGACCGCTAGTTTTTAATGGGTATTATGGCTCTTTCTGTGGTACTGAATTTGGGATATTATGTGAGGTAGACTTGTGGGCATTCCTAATATTTTCCACGACTTCCTCTTTTTGTATTGTAGTTTCAGTAGTGTAGTGGTTATCACGTTCGCCTCACACGCGAAAGTCAGTCACACCCTTAGTTTTCCACACATTAGGTTTCCGTAGTGTAGTGGTTATCACATTCGCCTTACACGCGAAAGGTCCCTGGTTCGAAACCGTGCGGAAACATTTTGTAATATTCAATATTTCCCACTGCCCAGAGGCTAGCATTTGGTTTGAAACAGTTGAGTTTTGTCTAAACCTTGCAGTCTGCCTAGATTATTTTCTGTCATTACAGCTGCTTGATGTGACCGCTAGTTTTTAATGGGTACTATACACAATACCCCATAATGACAAAGCGATAACATATAGTTTTTATTAATGAAAAAAATATTTAAAAATAAACGTATTTACATACGTTTTCAGACCCTTTGCTATGAGGCTGGAAATTGAGCTCAGGTCCATCCTGTTTCCATTGATCATCCTTAGATATTTCTTTAACTTGATTGGAGTCCACCTGTGGTAAATTCAAATGATTGGTCATTTCTGCAGCATTGAAGGTACCCAAGAACACAGTGGCTTCCATCACTCTTAAATGGAAGAAGTTTTGAACCACCAAGCCTCTTCCAAGAGCCGGCGGCACACAATAATTCCCGGCTTCTCAAGCCTTATTGCTTAATTAATGGACTAAGTAATTTCTGATTTCATTACGTTCTGAGAGCGATAAATGTCCCACCCAGCCAAAGTCACTCACACCCTTTGAATTCCACTCATTAGGTTTCTGTAGTGTAGTGGTTATCACGTTCGCTTAACACGCGAAAGGTCCCCGGTTCGAGACCGGGCGGAAACATATGTTATAAAAATTGGACAGTAAGCCTATTCACTTAGGACTCGGTCCCAATTTCGGAATTCATGCTTTTCCTTCGCACTTCTCAATATTTGCTATTCAGACATACCTTTTTTAGTCGCGTAACGCACTCTGCATGTGTGGCTAGCTTGGGCGCTCTGAATACATTCCTGCTATGTATGGTCTGAGGTCCATAATGATTCAAATAGTTTACCATGCCAGGGTAAGCCGACAAGAAACACAGCCCTTATTTCAAGTGTTTTTAAAATCCCCCGTGGGGAATATGAATTGTGGAAAAACGATTGGAACCATTTTCCTGTTTGACCGCTAGTTTTTAATGGGTATTATGGCTATTTCTGTGGTACTGAATTTGGGATATTATGTGTGGTAGAATTGTTGGCATTCCTATTATTTGCCACCACTTCCTCTTTTTGTATTGTAGTTTCAGTAGTGTAGTGGTTATCACGTTCGCCTCACACGCGAAAGTCAGTCACACCCTTAGTTTTCTACACATTAGGTTTCCGTAGTGTAGTGGTTATCACATTCCCCTCACACGCGAAAGGTCCCTGGTTCGAAACCTTGCGGAAACATTTTGTAATATTCAATATTTCCCAATGCCCAGAGGCTAGCATTTGGTTTGAAACAGTTGAGTTTTGTCTAAACCTTGCAGTCTACCTAGATTATTTTCTGTCATTACAGCTGCTTGATGTGACCGCTAGTTTTTAATGGGTACTATACACAATACCCCATAATGACTAAGCGATAACATATAGTTTTTATTAATGAAAAAAATATTTAAAAAAAAACTTATTTACATACGTTTTCAGACCCTTTGATATGAGGCTGGAAATTGAGCTCAGGTCCATCCTGTTTCCATTGATCATCCTTAGATATTTCTTTAACTTGATTGGAGTCCACCTGTGGTAAATTCAAATGATTGGTCATTTCTGCAGCATTGAAGGTACCCAAGAACACAGTGGCTTCCATCACTCTTAAATGGAAGAAGTTTTGAACCACCAAGCCTCTTCCAAGAGCCGGCGGCACACAATAATTCCCGGCTTCTCAAGCCTTATTGCTTAATTAATGGACTAAGTAATTTCTGATTTCATTAGGTTCTGCGAGCGATAAATGTCCCACCCAGCCAAAGTCAGTCACACCCTTTGAATTCCACTCATTAGGTTTCCGTAGTGTAGTGGTTCTCACGTTCGCTTAACATGCGAAAGGTCCCCTGTTCGAAACCGGGCGGAAAGATATTTAAAAAAATTGGACAGTAAGCCTATTCACTTAGGACTCGGTCCCAATTTCGGAATTCATGCTTTTCCTTCGCACTTCTCAATATTTGCTATTCAGACATACATTTTTTAGTCGCGTAACGCACTCTGCATGTGTGGCTAGCTTGGGCGCTCTGAATACATTCCTGCTACGTGTGGTCTGAGGTCCATAATGATTCAAATAGTTTACCATGCCAGGGTAAGCTGACAAGAAACACAGCCCTTATTTCAAGTGTTTTTAAAATCCCCCGTGGGGAATATGAATGGTGGAAAAACGATTGGAACAATTTTCCTGTTTGACCGCTAGTTTTTAATGGGTATTATGGCTCTTTTTGTGGTACTCAATTTGGGATATTATGTGAGGTAGACTTGTGGGCATTCCTAATATTTTCCACGACTTCCTCTTTTTGTATTGTAGTTTCAGTAATGTAGTGGTTATCACGTTCGCCTCACACGCGAAAGTCAGTCACACCCTTAGTTTTCCACATATTAGGTTTCCGTAGTGTAGTGGTTATCACGTTCGCCTCACACGCGAAAGGTCCCCGGTTCGAAACCGTGCGGAAACATTTTGTAATATTCAATATTTCCCAATGCCCAGAGGCTAGCATTTGGTTTGAAACAGTTGAGTTTTGTCTAAACCTTGCAGTCTACCTAGATTATTTTCTGTCATTACAGCTGCTTGATGTGACCGCTAGTTGTTAATGGGTACTATACACAATACCCCATAATGACAAAGCGATAACATATAGTTTTTATTAATGAAAAAAATATTTAAAAAAAAACTTATATACATACGTTTTCAGACCCTTTGCTATGAGGCTGGAAATTGAGCTCAGGTCCATCCTGTTTCCATTGATCATCCTTAGATATTTCTTTAACTTGATTGGAGTCCACCTGTGGTAAATTCAAATGATTGGTCATTTCTGCAGCATTGAAGGTACCCAAGAACACAGTGGCTTCCATCACTCTTAAATGGAAGAAGTTTTGAACCACCAAGCCTCTTCCAAGAGCCGGCGGCACACAATAATTCCCGGCTTCTCAAGCCTTATTGCTTAATTAATGGTCTAAGTAATTTCTGATTTCATTAGGTTCTGAGAGCGATAAATGTCCCACCCAGCCAAAGTCAGTCACACCCTTTGAATTCCACTCATTAGGTTTCTGTAGTGTAGTGGTTATCATGTTCGCTTAATGCGCGAAAGGTCCCCGGTTCGAGACCGGGTGGAAACATATTTTAAAAAATTGGACAGTAAGCCTATTCACTTAGGACTCGGTCCCAATTTCGGAATTCATGCTTTTCCTTCGCACTTCTCAATATTTGCTATTCAGACATACCTTTTTTAGTCGCGAACGCACTCTGCATGTGTGGCTAGCTTGGGCGCTCTGAATACATTCCTGCTACGTGTGGTCTGAGGTCCATAATGATTCAAATAGTTTACCATGCCAGGGTAAGCTGACAAGAAACACAGCCCTTATTTCAAGTGTTTTTAAAATCCCCCGTGGGGAATATGAATGGTGGAAAAACGTTTGGAACCATTTTCCTGTTTGACCGCTAGTTTTTAATGGGTATTATGGCTCTTTCTGTGGTACTGAATTTGGGATATTATGTGAGGTAGACTTGTGGGCATTCCTAATATTTTCCACGACCTCCTCTTTTTGTATTGTAGTTTCAGTAGTGTAGTGGTTATCACGTTCGCCTCACACGCGAATGTCAGTCACACCCTTAGTTTTCCACACATTAGGTTTCCGTAGTGTAGTGGTTATCACGTTCGCCTCACACGCGAAAGGTCCCCGGTTCGAAACCGTGCGGAAACATTTTGTAATATTCAATATTTCCCAATGCCCAGAGGCTAGCATTTGGTTTGAAACAGTTGAGTTTTGTCGAAACCTTGCAGTCTACCTAGATTATTTTCTGTAATTACAGCTGCTTGATGTGACCGCTAGTTTTTAATGGGTACTATACACAATACCCCATAATGACAAAGCGATAACATATCGTTTTTATTAATGAAACATAAAATAAAAAAAACTTATTTACATACGTTTTCAGACCCTTTGCTATGAGGCTGGAAATTGAGCTCAGGTCCATCCTGTTTCCATTGATCATCCTTAGATGTTTCTTCAACTTGATTGGAGTCCACCTGTGGTAAATTCAAATGATTGGTCATTTCTGCAGCATTGAAGGTACCCAAGAACACAGTGGCTTCCATCACTCTTAAATGGAAGAAGTTTTGAACCACCAAGCCTCTTCCAAGAGCCGGCGGCACACAATAATTCCCGGCTTCTCAAGCCTTATTGCTTAATTAATGGACTAAGTAATTTCTGATTTCATTACGTTCTGAGAGCGATAAATGTCCCACCCAGCCAAAGTCAGTCACACCCTTTGAATTCCACTCATTAGGTTTCTGTAGTGTAGTGGTTATCACGTTCGCTTAACACGCGAAAGGTCCCCGGTTCGAGACCGGGCGGAAACATATTTAAAAAAATTGGACAGTAAGCCTATTCACTTAGGACTCGGTCCCAATTTCGGAATTCATGCTTTTCCTTCGCACTTCTCAATATTTGCTATTCAGACATACCTTTTTTAGTCGCGTAACGCACTCTGCATGTGTGGCTAGCTTGGGCGCTCTGAATACATTCCTGCTACGTGTGGTCTGAGGTCCATAATGATTCAAATAGTTTACCATGCCAGGGTAAGCTGACAAGAAACACAGCCCTTATTTCAAGTGTTTTTAAAATCCCCCGTGGGGAATATGAATGGTGGAAAAACGATTGGAACCATTTTCCTGTTTGACCGCTAGTTTTTAATGGGTATTATGGCTCTTTCTGTGGTACTCAATTTGGGATATTATGTGAGGTAGACTTGTGGGCATTCCTAATATTTTCCACGACTTCCTCTTTTGTATTGTAGTTTCAGTAGTGTAGTGGTTATCACGTTCGCCTCACACGCGAAAGTCAGTCACACCCTTAGTTTTCCACACATTAGGTTTCCGTAGTGTAGTGGTTATCACATTCGCCTCACACGCGAAAGGTCCCCTGGTTCGAAACCGTGCGGAAACATTTTGTAATATTCAATATTTCCCAATGCCCAGAGGCTAGCATTTGGTTTGAAACAGTTGAGTTTTGTCTAAACCTTGCAGTCTACCTAGATTATTTTCTGTCATTACAGCTGCTTGATGTGACCGCTAGTTGTTAATGGGTACTATACACAATACCCCATAATGACAAAGCGATACATATAGTTTTTATTAATGAAAAAATATTTAAAAAAAACGTATATACATACGTTTTCAGACCCTTTGCTATGAGGCTGGAAATTGAGCTCAGGTCCAACCTGTTTCCATTGATCATCCTTAGATATTTCTTTAACTTGATTGGAGTCCACCTGTGGTAAATTCAAATGATTGGTCATTTCTGCAGCATTGAAGGTACCCAAGAACACAGTGGCTTCCATCACTCTTAAATGGAAGAAGTTTTGAACCACCAAGCCTCTTCCAAGAGCCGGTGGCACACAATAATTCCCGGCTTCTCAAGCCTTATTGCTTAATTAATGGACTAAGTAATTTCTGATTTCATTAGGTTCTGAGAGCGATAAATGTCCCACCCAGCCAAAGTCAGTCACACCCTTTGAATACCTCTCATTAGGTTTCTGTAGTGTAGTGGTTATCACATTCGCTTAACACGCGAAAGGTCCCCGGTTCGAGACCGGGCGGAAACATATTTTAAAAAATTGGACAGTAACCCTATTCACTTAGGACTCGGTCCCAATTTCAGAATTCATGCTTTTCCTTCGCACTTCTCAATATTTGCTATTCAGACATACCTTTTTTAGTCGCATAACGCACTCTGCATGTGTGGCTAGCTTGGGCGCTCTGAATACATTCCTGCTACGTGTGGTCTGAGGTCCATAATGATTCAAATAGTTTACCATGCCAGGGTAAGCTGACAAGAAACACAGCCCTTATTTCAAGTGTTTTTAAAATCCTCCGTGGGGAATATGAATGGTGGAAAAACGATTGGAACCATTTTCCTGTTTGACCGCTAGTTTTTAATGGGTATTATGGCTCTTTCTGTGGTACTCAATTTGGGATATTATGTGAGGTAGACTTGTGGGCATTCCTAATATTTTCCACGACTTCCTCTTTTTGTATTGTAGTTTCAGTAGTGTAGTGGTTATCACGTTCGCCTCACACGCGAAAGTCAGTCACACCCTTAGTTTTCCACACATTAGGTTTCCGTAGTGTAGTGGTTATCACGTTCGCCTCACACGCGAAAGGTCCCCGGTTCGAAACCGTGCGGAAACATTTTGTAATATTCAATATTTCCCAATGCCCAGAGGCTAGCATTTGGTTTGAAACAGTTGAGTTTTGTCTAAACCTAGATTATTTTCTGTCATTACAGCTGCTTGATGTGACCGCTAGTTGTTAATGGGTACTATACACAATACCCCATAATGACAAAGCGATAACATATAGTTTTTATTAATGAAAAAAATATTTAAAAAAAAACTTATTTACATACGTTTTCAGACCCTTTGCTATGAGGCTGGAAATTGAGCTCAGGTCCATCCTGTTTCCATTGATCATCCTTAGATATTTCTTTAACTTGACTGGAGTCCACCTGTGGTAAATTCAAATGATTGGTCATTTCTGCAGCATTGAAGGTACCCAAGAACACAGTGGCTTCCATCACTTTTAAATGGAAGAAGTTTTGAACCACCAAGCCTCTTCCAAGAGCCGGCGTCACACAATAATTCCCGGCTTCTCAAGCCTTATTGCTTAATTAATGGACTAAGTAATTTCTGATTTCATTAGGTTCTGAGAGCGATAAATGTCCCACCCAGCCAAAGTCAGTCACACCCTTTGAATACCTCTCATTAGGTTTCTGTAGTGTAGTGGTTATCACGTTCGCTTAACACGCGAAAGGTCCCCGGTTCGAGACCGGGCGGAAACATATTTAAAAAAATTGGACAGTAAGCCTATTCACTTAGGACTCGGTCCCAATTTCGGAATTCATGCTTTTCCTTCGCACTTCTCAATATTTGCTATTCAGACATACCTTTTTTAGTCGCGTAATGCACTCTGCATGTGTGGCTAGATTGGGCGCTCTGAATACATTCCTGCTACGTGTGGTCTGAGGTCCATAATGATTCAAATAGTTTACCATGCCAGGGTAAGCTGACAAGAAACACAGCCCTTATTTCAAGTGTTTTTAAAATCCCCCGTGGGGAATATGAATGGTGGAAAAACGATTGGAACCATTTTCCTGTTTGACCGCTAGTTTTTAATGGGTATTATGGCTCTTTCTGTGGTACTCAATTTGGGATATTATGTGAGGTAGACTTGTGGGCATTCCTAATATTTTCCACGACTTACTCTTTTTGTATTGTAGTTTCAGTAGTGTAGTGGTTATCACGTTCGCCTCACACGCGAAAGTAAGTCACACCCTTAGTTTTCCACACATTAGATTTCCGTAGTGTAGTGGTTATCACATTCACCTCACACGCGAAAGGTCCCTGGTTCGAAACCGTGCGGAAACATTTTGTAATATTCAATATTTCCCAATGCCCAGAGGCTAGCATTTGGTTTGAAACAGTTGAGTTTTGTCTAAACCTTGCAGTCTACCTAGATTATTTTCTGTCATTACAGCTGCTTGATGTGACCGCTAGTTTTTAATGGGTACTATACACAATACCCCATAATGACAAAGCGATAACATATAGTTTTTATTAATGAAAAAAATATTTTAAAAAAAACTTATTTACATACGTTTTCAGACCCTTTGCTATGAGGCTGGAAATTGAGCTCAGGTCCATCCTGATTCCATTGATCATCCTTAGATATTTCTTTAACTTGATTGGAGTCCACCTGTGGTAAATTCAAAGGATTGGTCATTTCTGCAGCATTGAAGGTACCCAAGAACACACTGGCTTCCATCACTCTTAAAAGGAAGAAGTTTTGAACCACCAAGCCTCTTCCAAGAGCCGGCGGCACACAATAATTCCCGGCTTCTCAAGCCTTATTGCTTAATTAATGGACTAAGTAATTTCTGATTTCATTAGGTTCTGAGAGCGATAAATGTCCCACCCAGCCAAAGTCAGTCACACCCTTTGAATTCCACTCATTAGGTTTCCGTAGTGTAGTGGTTATCACGTTCGCTTAACACGCGAAAGGTCCCCGGTTTGAGACCGGGCGGAAACATATTTAAAAAAATTGGACAGTAAGCCTATTCACTTAGGACTCCATTGGACTCCTTAGGACTCCTCCTTTCCTTTTCCTCATGCAAATTCATTTATCAGGGTCATTGTACTGGATATATCCAAATAAATGGCAATATAATCCAAGGTAAAACAAACTAAAATGTAGATTGTTTTCTGTCATTACAGCTGCTTGATGTGACCGCTAGTTTTTAATGGGTACTATACACAATACCCCATAATGACAAAGCGATAACATATAGTTTTTATTAATGAAAAAATATTTAAAAAAAAACTTATTTACATACGTTTTCAGACCCTTTGCTATGAGGCTGGAAATTGAGCTCAGGTCCATCCTGTTTCCATTGATCATCCTTAGATATTTCTTTAACTTGATTGGAGTCCACCTGTGGTAAATTCAAATGATTGGTCATTTCTGCAGCATTGAAGGGACCCAAGAACACAGTGGCTTCCATCACTCTTAAATGGAAGAAGTTTTGAACCACCAAGCCTCTTCCAAGAGCCGGCGTCACACAATAATTCCCGGCTTCTCAAGCCTTATTGCTTAATTAATGGACTAAGTAATTTCTGATTTCATTAGGTTCTGAGAGCGATAAATGTCCCACCCAGCCAAAGTCAGTCACACCCTTTGAATCCCACTCATTAGGTTTCCGTAGTGTAGTGGTTATCACGTTCGCTTAACATGCGAAAGGTCCCCGGTTCGAGACCGGGCGGAAACATATTTAAAAAAATTGGACAGTAAGCCTATTCACTTATGACTCGGTCCCAATTTCAGAATTCATGCTTTTCCTTCGCACTTCTCAATATTTGCTATTCAGACATACCTTTTTTAGTCGCGTAACGCACTCTGCATGTGTGGCTAGCTTGGGCGCTCTGAATACATTCCTGCTACGTGTGGTCTGAGGTCCATAATGATTCAAATAGTTTACCATGCCAGGGTAAGCTGACAAGAAACACAGCCCTTATTTCAAGTGTTTTTAAAATCCCCCGTGGGGAATATGAATGGTGGAAAAACGATTGGAACCATTTTCCTGTTTGACCGCTAGTTTTTAATGGGTATTATGGCTCTTTCTGTGGTACTCAATTTGGGATATTATGTGAGGTAGACTTGTGGGCATTCCTAATATTTTCCACGACTTACTCTTTTTGTATTGTAGTTTCAGTAGTGTAGTGGTTATCACGTTCGCCTCACACGCGAAAGTAAGTCACACCCTTAGTTTTCCACACATTAGATTTCCGTAGTGTAGTGGTTATCACATTCACCTCACACGCGAAAGGTCCCTGGTTCGAAACCGTGCGGAAACATTTTGTAATATTCAATATTTCCCAATGCCCAGAGGCTAGCATTTGGTTTGAAACAGTTGAGTTTTGTCTAAACCTTGCAGTCTACCTAGATTATTTTCTGTCATTACAGCTGCTTGATGTGACCGCTAGTTTTTAATGGGTACTATACACAATACCCCATAATGACAAAGCGATAACATATAGTTTTTATTAATGAAAAAAATATTTAAAAAAAAACGTATTTACATACGTTTTCAGACCCTTTGCTATGAGGCTGGAAATTGAGCTCAGGTCCATCCTGATTCCATTGATCATCCTTAGATATTTCTTTAACTTGATTGGAGTCCACCTGTGGTAAATTCAAATGATTGGTCATTTCTGCAGCATTGAAGGTACCCAAGAACACACTGGCTTCCATCACTCTTAAAAGGAAGAAGTTTTGAACCACCAAGCCTCTTCCAAGAGCCGGCGGCACACAATAATTCCCGGCTTCTCAAGCCTTATTGCTTAATTAATGGACTAAGTAATTTCTGATTTCATTAGGTTCTGAGAGCGATAAATGTCCCACCCAGCCAAAGTCAGTCACACCCTTTGAATTCCACTCATTAGGTTTCCGTAGTGTAGTGGTTATCACGTTTGCTTAGCACGCGAAAGGTCCCCGGTTCGAGACCGGGCGGAAACATATTTTAAAAAATTGGACAGTAAGCCTATTCACTTAGGACTCGGTCCCAATTTCGGAATTCATACTTTTCCTTCGCACTTCTCAATATTTGCTATTCAGACATACCTTTTTTAGTCGCGTAACGCACTCTGCATGTGTGGCTAGCTTGGGCGCTCTGAATACATTCCTGCTACGTGTGGTCTGAGGTCCATAATGATTCAAATAGTTTACCATGCCAGGGTAAGCTGACAAGAAACACAGCCCTTATTTCAAGTGTTTTTAAAATCCCCCGTGGGGAATATGAATGGTGGAAAAACGATTGGAACCATTTTCCTGTTTGACCGCTAGTTTTTAATGGGTATTATGGCTCTTTCTGTGGTACTCAATTTGGGATATTATGTGAGGTAGACTTGTGGGCATTCCTAATATTTTCCACGACTTCCTCTTTTTGTATTGTAGTTTCAGTAGTGTAGTGGTTATCATGTTCGCCTCACACGCGAAAGTCAGTCACACCCTTAGTTTTCCACACATTAGGTTTCCGTAGTGTAGTGGTTATCACGTTCGCCTCACATGCGAAAGGTCCCCGGTTCGAAACCGTGCGGAAACATTTTGTAATATTCAATATTTCCCAATGCCCAGAGGCTAGCATTTGGTTTGAAACAGTTGAGTTTTGTCTAAACCTTGCAGTCTACCTAGATTATTTTCTGTCATTACAGCTGCTTGATGTGACCGCTAGTTGTTAATGGGTACTATACACAATACCCCATAATGACAAAGCGATAACATATAGTTTTTATTAATGAAAAAAATATTTAAAAAAAAACGTATTTACATACGTTTTCAGACCCTTTGCTATGAGGCTGGAAATTGAGCTCAGGTTCATCCTGTTTCCATTGATCATCCTTAGATGTTTCTTCAACTTGATTGGAGTCCACCTGTGGTAAATTCAAATGATTGGTCATTTCTGCAGCATTGAAGGTACCCAAGAACACAGTGGCTTCCATCACTCTTAAATGGAAGAAGTTTTGAACCACCAAGCCTCTTCCAAGAGCCGGCGGCACACAATAATTCCCGGCTTCTCAAGCCTTATTGCTTAATTAATGGACTAAGTAATTTCTGATTTCATTAGGTTCTGAGAGCGATTTATTTATTTATTTTTATTTTACCTTTATTTAACCAGGTAGGCAAGTTGAGAACAAGTTCTCATTTACAATTGCGACCTGGCCAAGATAAAGCAAAGCAGTTCGACAGATAAAACGACACAGAGTTACACATGGAGTAAAAACAAACATACAGTCAATAATGCAGTATAAACAAGTCTATATACAATGTGAGCAAATGAGGTGAGAAGGGAGGTAAAGGCAAAAAAGGCCATGATGGCAAAGTAAATACAATATAGCAAGTAAAATACTGGAATGGTAGTTTTGCAATGGAAGAATGTGCAAAGTAGAAATAAAAAATAATGGGGTGCAAAGGAGCAAAATAAATAAATAAATTAAAGGTGCAGGTGCAGTTGCAGGTGCAGGTGCAGGTGCAAATGAGGTGAGAAGGGAGGTAAAGGCAAAAAAGGCCATGATGGCAAAGTAAATACAATATAGCAAGTAAAATACTGGAATGGTAGTTTTGCAATGGAAGAATGTGCAAAGTAGAAATAAAAAATAATGGGGTGCAAAGGAGCAAAATAAATAAATAAATTAAAGGTGCAGGTGCAGGTGCAGGTGCAGTAATCTGTGAGCTGCTCTGACAGTTTTTGCTTAAAGCTAGTGAGGGAGATAAGTGTTTCCAGTTTCAGAGATTTTTGTAGTTCGTTCCAGTCATTGGCAGCAGAGAACTAAAAGGAGAGGCGGCTAAAGAAAGAATTGGTTTTGGGGGTGACTAGAGAGATATACCTGCTGGAGCGTGTGCTACAGGTGGGAGATGCTATGGTGACCAGTGAGCTGAGATAAGGGGGGACTTTACCTAGCAGGGTCTTGTAGATGACATGGAGCCAGTGGGTTTGGCGACGAGTATGAAGCGAGGGCCAGCCAACGAGTGCGTACAGGTCGCAATGGTGGGTAGTATATGGGGCTTTGGTGATAAAACGGATTGCACTGTGATAGACTGCATCCAATTTGTTGAGTAAGGTATTGGAGGCTATTTTGTAAATGACATCGCCAAAGTCGAGGATTGGTAGGATGGTCAGTTTTACAAGGGTATGTTTGGCAGCATGAGTGAAGGATGCTTTGTTGCGAAATAGGAAGCCAATTCTAGATTTAACTTTGGATTGGAGATGTTTGATATGGGTCTGGAAGGAGAGTTTACAGTCTAACCAGACACCTAAGTATTTGTAGTTGTCCACGTATTCTAAGTCAGAGCCGTCCAGAGTAGTGATGTTGGACAGGCGGGTAGGTGCAGGTAGCGATCGGTTGAAGAGCATGCATTTAGTTTTACTTGTATTTAAGAGCAATTGGAGGCCACGGAAGGAGAGTTGTATGGCATTGAAGCTTGCCTGGAGGGTTGTTAACACAGTGTCCAAAGAAGGGCCGGAAGTATACAGAATGGTGTCGTCTGCGTAGAGGTGGATCAGGGACTCACCAGCAGCAAGAGCGACCTCATTGATGTATACAGAGAAGAGAGTCGGTCCAAGAATTGAACCCTGTGGCACCCCCATAGAGACTGCCAGAGGTCCGGACAGCAGACCCTCCGATTTGACACACTGAACTCTATCAGAGAAGTAGTTGGTGAACCCAGCGAGGCAATCATTTGAGAAACCAAGGCTGTCGAGTCTGCCGATGAGGATATGGTGATTGACAGAGTCGAAAGCCTTGGCCAGATCAATGAATACGGCTGCACAGTAATGTTTCTTATCGATGGCGGTTAAGATATCGTTTAGGACCTTGAGCGTGGCTGAGGTGCACCCATGACCAGCTCTGAAACCGGATTGCATAGCAGAGAAGGTATGGTGAGATTCGAAATGGTCGGTAATCTGTTTGTTGACTTGGCTTTCGAAGACCTTAGAAAGGCACGGTAGGATAGATATAGGTCTGTAGCAGTTTGGGTCAAGAGTGTCCCCCCCTTTGAAGAGGGGGATGACCGCAGCTGCTTTCCAATCTTTGGGAATCTCAGACGACACGAAAGAGAGGTTGAACAGGCTAGTAATAGGGGTGGCAACAATTTCGGCAGATAATTTTAGAAAGAAAGGGTCCAGATTGTCTAGCCCGGCTGATTTGTAGGGGTCCAGATTTTGCAGCTCTTTCAGAACATCAGCTGAATGGATTTGGGAGAAGGAGAAATGGGGAAGGCTTGGGCGAGTTGCTGTTGGGGGTGCAGTGCTGTTGTCCGGGGTAGGAGTAGCCAGGTGGAAAGCATGGCCAGCCGTAGAAAAATGCTTATTGAAATTCTCAATTATGGTGGATTTATCAGTGGTGACAGTGTTTCCTATCTTCAGTGCAGTGGGCAGCTGGGAGGAGGTGTTCTTATTCTCCATGGACTTTACAGTGTCCCAGAACTTTTTTGAGTTAGTGTTGCAGGAAGCAAATTTCTGCTTGAAAAAGCTAGCCTTGGCTTTTCTAACTGCCTGTGTATAATGATTTCTAGCTTCCCTGAACAGCTGCATATCACGGGGGCTGTTCGATGCTAATGCAGAACACCATAGGATGTTTTTGTGTTGGTTAAGGGCAGTCAGGTCTGGGGAGAACCAAGGGCTATATCTGTTCCTGGTTCTAAATTTCTTAAATGGGGCATGTTTATTTAAGATGGTTAGGAAGGCATTTAAAAAAAATATCCAGGCATCCTCTACTGACGGGATGAGATCAATATCCTTCCAGGATACCCCGGCCAGGTCGATTAGAAAGGCCTGCTCGCAGAAGTGTTTCAGGGAGCGATTTACAGTGATGAGTGGAGGTCGTTTGACCGCTGACCCATTACGGATGCAGGCAATGAGGCAGTGATCGCTGAGATCTTGGTTGAAGACAGCAGAGGTGTATTTAGAGGGGAAGTTGGTTAGGATGATATCTATGAGGGTGCCCGTGTTTAAGGTTTTGGGGAGGTACCTGGTAGGTTCATTGATTATTTGTGTGAGATTGAGGGCATCAAGTTTAGATTGTAGGATGGCTGGGGTGTTAAGCATGTTCCAGTTTAGGTCGCCTAGCAGCACGAACTCTGAAGATAGATGGGGGGCAATCAGTTCACATATGGTGTCCAGAGCACAGCTGGGGGCAGAGGGTGGTCTATAGCAGGCGGCAACGGTGAGAGACTTGTTTTTAGAGAGGTGGATTTTTAAAAGTAGAAGTTCAAATTGTTTGGGTACAGACCTGGATAGTAGGACAGAACTCTGCAGGCTATCTTTGCAGTAGATTGCAACACCGCCCCCTTTGGCAGTTCTATCTTGTCTGAAAATGTTGTAGTTTGGAATTAAAATGTCTGAGTTTTTGGTGGTCTTCCTAAGCCAGGATTCAGACACAGCTAGAACATCCGGGTTGGCAGAGTGTGCTAAAGCAGTGAATAGAACAAACTTAGGGAGGAGGCTTCTAATGTTAACATGCATGAAACCAAGGCTATTACGGTTACAGAAGTCGTCAAAAGAGAGCGCCTGGGGAATAGGAGTGGAGCTAGGCACTGCAGGGCCTGGATTCACCTCTACATCGCCAGAGGAACATAGGAGGAGTAGAATAAGGGTACGGCTAAAAGCTATGAGAATTGGTCGTCTAGAACGTCTGGAACATAGAGTAAAAGGAGGTTTCTGGGGGCGATAAAATAGCATCAAGGTATAATGTACAGACAAATGTATGGTAGGATGTGAATACAGTGGAGGTAAACCTAGGTATTGAGTGATGAAGAGAGAGATATTGTCTCTAGAAACATCGTTGAAACCAGGAGATGTCATTGCATGTGTGGGTGGTGGAACTAATAGGTTGGATAAGGTATAGTGAGCAGGACTAGAGGCTCTACAGTGAAATAAGCCAATAAACACTAACCAGAACAGAAATGGACAAGACATATTGACATTACGGAGAGGCATGCTTAGTCGAGTGATCAAAAGGGTCCGGTGAGTGGAGAGGTTGGTTGGTGATTTAGACAGCTAGCCAGGGCAACGGTAGCAAGCTAGCATAGGATGGAGGTCTGTTGTTAGCCACCTCCTGCGCTCCGTCAGTAGATTAGTGGGGTTCCGTGTGGTAGAGGGGATCAATCCAAATCACACAACAACAACAAAAATAAAAACAATAGATATAGTTATAGAGGCCCAAGAAGAAAACATAATAATAATAATAAATAAAATAAATAAAAAATAAACGTCCCACCCAGCCAAAGTCAGCCACACCCTTTGAATTCCACTCATTAGGTTTCCGTAGTGTAGTGGTTATCACGTTCGCTTAACATGCGAAAGGTCCCCGGTTTGAGACCGGGCGGAAACATATTTTAAAAAATTGGACAGTAAGCCTATTCACTTAGGACTTGGTCCCAATTTCGGGATTCATGCTTTTCCTTCGCACTTCTCAATATTTGCTATTCAGACATACCTTTTTTAGTCGCGTAACGCACTCTGCATGTGTGGCTAGCTTGGGCGCTCTGAATACATTCCTGCTACGTGTGGTCTGAGGTCCATAATGATTCAAATAGTTTACCATGCCAGGGTAAGCCGACAAGAGCCACAGCCCTTATTTCAAGTGTTTTTAAAATCCCCCGTGGGGAACATGAATGGTGGAAAAACGATTGGAACCATTTTCCTGTTTGACCGCTAGTTTTTAATGGGTATTATGGCTCTTTCTGTGGTACTCAATTTGGGATATTATGTGAGGTAGACTTGTGGGCATTCCTAATATTTTCCACAACTTCCTCTTTTTGTATTGTAGTTTCAGTATTGTAGTGGTTATCACGTTCGCCTCACACGCGAAAGTCAGTCACACCCTTGGTATTCCACACATTAGGTTTCCGTAGTGTAGTGGTTATCACGTTCACCTCACACGTGAAAGGTCCCCGGTTCGAAACCGGGCGGAAACAATTTGTAATATTCAATATTTCCCAATGCCCAGAGGCTAACAGTTGAGGTTTGTCTAAACCTTGCTGTCTACCTCTCCGACCTGTGGATCAATTTTGCCATTTTTTGGGGGACCTCCTCCGTGCGATCTGTATGAATGTGACCAGACTGACAGCTTCTCTGAGCCAGGCAAATTCATTTATCAGGGTCATTGTAATGGATATATCCAAATAAATGGCAATATAATCCAAGGTAAAACAAACAAAAATGTAGATTGTTTTCTGTCATTACAGCTGCTTGATGTGACCGCTAGTTTTTAATGGGTACTATACACAATACCCCATAATGACAAAGCGATAACACATAGTTTTTATTAATGAAAAATATATATTTTTTAAAACTTATATACATACGTTTTCAGACCCTTTGCTATGAGGCTGGAAATTGATCTCAGGTCCATCCTGTTTCCATTGATCATCCTTATATATTTCTTTAACTTGATTGGAGTCCACCTGTGGTAAATTCAAATGATTGGTCATTTCTGCAGCATTGAAGGTAACCAAGAACACAGTGGTTTCCATCACTCTTAAATGGAAGAAGTTTTGAACCACCAAGCCTGTTCCAAGAGCCGGCGGCACACAATAATTCCCGGCTTCTCAAGCCTTATTGCTTAATTAATGGACTAAGTAATTTCTGATTTCATTAGGTTCTGAGAGCGATAAATGTCCCACCCAGCCAAAGTCAGCCACACCCGTTGAATTCCACTCATTAGGTTTCCGTAGTGTAGTGGTTATCACGTTCGCTTAACATGCGAAAGGTCCCCGGTTCGAAACCGGGCGGAAACATTTTGTAATATTCAATATTTCCCAATGCCCAGAGACTAGCATTTGGTTTGAAACAGTTGAGGTTTGTCTAAACCTTGCTGTCTACCTCTCCGACCTGTGGATCAATGTTGCCGTTTTTTAGGGGACCTCCTCCGTGCGATCTGTATGAATGTGACCAGACTGACAGCTTCTCTGAGCCAGGCAAATTCATTTATCAGGGTCATTGTAATGGATATATCCAAATAAATGGCAATATAATCCAAGGTAAAACAAACAAAAATGTAGATTGTTTTCTGTCATTACAGCTGCTTGATGTGACCGCCAGTTTTTAATGGGTACTATACACAATACCCCATAATGACAAAGCGATAACATATAGTTTTTATTAATGAAAAAAATATTTAAAAAAAACCTTATTTACATACGTTTTCAGACCCTTTGCTATGAGGCTGGAAATTGAGCTCAGGTCCATCCTGTTTCCATTGATCATCCTTAGATGTTTCTTCAACTTGATAGGAGTCCACCTGTGGTAAGTTCAAATGATTGGTCATTTCTGCAGCATTGAAGGTACCCAAGAACACAGTGGCTTCCATCACTCTTAAATGGAAGAAGTTTTCAACCACCAAGCAAGCCTCTTCCAAGAGCCGGCGGCACACAATAATTCCCGGCTTCTCAAGCCTTATTGCTTAATTAATGGACTAAGTAATTTCTGATTTCATTAGGTTCTGAGAGCGATAAATGTCCCACCCAGCCAAAGTCAGCCACACCCTTTGAATTCCACTCATTAGGTTTCCGTAGTGTAGTGGTTATCACGTTCGCTTAACACGCGAAAGGTCCCCGGTTTGAGACCGGGCGGAAACATATTTTAAAAAATTGGACAGTAAGCCTATTCACTTAGGACTCCTTTGGACTCCTTAGGACTCCTCCTTTCCTTTTCCTCATGCAAATTCATTTATCAGGGTCATTGTACTGGATATATCCAAATAAATGGCAATATAATCCAAGGTAAAACAAACTAAAATGTAGATTGTTTTCTGTCATTACAGCTGCTTGATGTGACCGCTAGTTTTTAATGGGTACTATACACAATACCCCATAATGACAAAGCGATAACATATAGTTTTTATAAATGAAAAAAATATTTAAAAAAAAACTTATTTACATACGTTTTCAGACCCTTTGCTATGAGGCTGGAAATTGAGCTCAGGTCCATCCTGTTTCCATTGATCATCCTTAGATATTTCTTTAACTTGATTGGAGTCCACCTGTGGTAAATTCAAATGATTGGTCATTTCTGCAGCATTGAAGGTACCCAAGAACACAGTGGCTTCCATCACTCTTAAATGGAAGAAGTTTTGAACCACCAAGCCTCTTCCAAGAGCCGGCGGCACACAATAATTCCCGGCTTCTCAAGCCTTATTGCTTAATTAATGGACTAAGTAATTTCTGATTTCATTAGGTTCTGAGAGCGATAAATGTCCCACCCAGCCAAAGTCAGTCACACCCTTTGAATCCCACTCATTAGGTTTCTGTAGTGTAGTGGTTATCACGTTCGCTTAACATGCGAAAGGTCCCCGGTTCGAGACCGGGTGGAAACATATTTTAAAAAATTGGACAGTAAGCCTATTCACTTAGGACTCGGTCCCAATTTCGGAATTCATGCTTTTCCTTCACACTTCTCAATATTTGCTATTCAGACATACCTTTTTTAGTCGCGTAACGCACTCTGCATGTGTGGCTAGCTTGGGCGCTCTGAAAACATTCCTGCTACGTGTGGTCTGAGGTCCATAATGATTCAAATAGTTTACCATGCCAGGGTAAGCTGACAAGAAACACAGCCCTTATTTCAAGTGTTTTTAAAATCCCCCGTGGGGAATATGAATGGTGGAAAAACGATTGGAACCATTTTCCTGTTTGACCGCTAGTTTTTAATGGGTATTATGGCTCTTTCTGTGGTACTCAATTTGGGATATTATGTGAGGTAGACTTGTGGGCATTCCTAATATTTTCCACGACTTACTCTTTTTGTATTGTAGTTTCAGTAGTGTAGTGGTTATCACATTCGCCTCACACGCGAAAGTCAGTCACACCCTTAGTTTTCCACACATTAGGTTTCTGTAGTGTAGTGGTTATCACGTTCGCCTCACACACGAAAGGTCCCCGGTTCGAAACCGTGCGGAAACATTTGGTAATTTTCAATATTTCCTTGCTATGAGGCTGGAAATTGAGCTCAGGTCCATCCTGTTTCCATTGATCATCCTTAGATATTTCTTTAACTTGATTGGAGTCCACCTGTGGTAAATTCAAATGATTGGTCATTTCTGCAGCATTGAAGGTACCCAAGAACACAGTGGCTTCCATCACTCTTAAATGGAAGAAGTTTTGAACCACCAAGCCTCTTCCAAGAGACGGCGGCACACAATAATTCCAGGCTTCTCAAGCCTTATTGCTTAATTAATGGACTAAGTAATTTCTGATTTCATTAGGTTCTGAGAGCGATAAATGTCCCACCCAGCCAAAATCAGCCACACCCTTTGAATTCCACTCATTAGGTTTCCGTAGTGTAGTGGTTATCACGTTTGCCTCACACCCGAAAGGTCCCCGGTTCGAAACTGGGCGGAAGCATTTTGTAATATTCAATATTTCCCAATGCCCAGGGCTAACATTTGGTTTGAAACAGTTGAGGTTTGTCTAAACCTTGCTGTCTACCTCTCCGACCTGTGGATCAATGTTGCCGTTTTTTGGGGGACCTCCTCCGTGCGATCTGTATGAATGTGACCAGACTGACAGCTTCTCTGAGCCAGGCAAATTCATTTATCAGGGTCATTGTAATGGATATATCCAAATAAATGGCAATATAATCCAAGGTAAAACAAACTAAAATGTAGATTATTTTCTGTCATTACAGCTGCTTGATGTGACCACTAGTTTTTAATGGGTACTATACACAATACCCCATAATACCCCGTAATTAGCCCAAGATGGCGTAGCAGTAGGTCGTCCTGTCCTGTCGTGTCCCTGTATATATCGTTTTTCTTTTTTTAACATATTTTCTCCACATATCTCTTTGAAAACATTTTGCTAAACCCTAAACTTCCAAATACTCTCCTGCAACCCGACTCACCCAATGTAGCTATTTTTCCTAAAGTATTTATATTTACTTCGGGACCCCTCAACTGAAGCTAGCCAGCTAACCAGCGGGTATGCTAGCGGTCTCCAGCTAACCGGTCATCAGCTAACCTGTAGTTCGGAAAGCTCTCGCCTGTTCGTACAACGCGACTTTAACCAGAGCACAACGGACCTATTTATTTTTCATCCCCGGATTCCTACCGCAAACGGAACATCTTTCAGCTGGATTTTTCAGCAACTAGCTATCTAGCTAAACCGCAACCTCGGATTACTCCTGGCTAGCGTTTCCACCCACTTAGCTTGAAGCTAGCCCGGCCGTAGCACCTGTGCTACTCCTGAGCTACAATACCCGGGCCCACGACCGGTCTACCGATGTCATCGCATGAAGAGGAATAAACAGACTCACCCCATCGCGACGTCCCCCAAAGGCTAACTCTCTAGCCCTCGCTATCTCCCTGCTTGCTAATTCGGCCTGCTAACTGCTAGCTTGTCCAGCTCCGGCCCGCTAACTGCTACCTTGTCTAGCCCGGGCCTACAAACTGTTAGCTTGTTAGCACAGGCCTGCTAACCGCCTGAATCGCCGCGTCTCAAACGCTCACCGGACCCATATTTACTTTTTATCTCTTTTGACTTTTAATTTGTTTATACCTTCCGGAAACCTGCCTCACCCAATGTGATACGGAATCGCTATTATTTTTTATTTATTTTTAGAACACACTCAAGAACCTCCAGAAGCTAACCAGCTAACTAGCTACAAGCTATTTAGTCATTGTTAGTCTTTTGTTAACCTGGATAACACTCGCCAGGCCAGCTTCCCTGCCCATCCACCGCTGCCCCCTGGACACTGATCTCTTGGCTACATAGCTGATGCACGCTGGACTGTCCATTAATCACGGTACTCCATTCTGCTTGTTTGTTCTATCTGTTGGCCCCGTTGCCTAGTCTACGCCATTTTACCTGCTGTTGTTGTGCTAGCTGATTAGCTGTTGTCTCACCTACTGTTTTAGCTAGCTTTCCCAATTCAACACCTGTGATTACTGTATGCCTCGCTGTATGTCTCTCTCAAATGTCAATATGCCTTGTATACTGTTGTTCAGGTTAGTTATCATTGTTTTAGTTCACAATGGAGCCCCTAGTTCCACTCTTCACGCCCCTGATAACTCCTTTGTCCCACCTCCCACACATGCGGTGACCTCACCCATTACTACCAGCATGTCCAGAGATACAACCTCCCTCATCATCACCCAGTGCCTGGGCTTACCTCCGCTGTACCCGCACCCCACATACCCCTGTCTGCGCATTATGCCCTGAATATATTCTACCATGCCCAGAAACCTGCTCCTCTTATTCTCTGTCCCCAACGCTCTAGGCGACCAGTTTTGATAGCCTTTAGCCGCACCCTCATACTACTCCTTCTCTGTTCCGCGGGTGATGTGGAGGTAAACCCAGGCCCTGCATGTCCCCAGGCACCCTCATTTGTTGACTTCTGTGATCGAAAAAGCCTTGGTTTCATGCATGTCAACATCAGAAGCCTCCTCCCTAAGTTTGTTTTACTCACTGCTTTAGCACACTCTGCTAACCCTGATGTCCTTGCTGTGTCTGAATCCTGGCTCAGGAAGGCCACCAAAAATTCAGAGATTTCCATACCCAACTATAACATCTTCCGTCAAGATAGAACTGCCAAAGGGGGCGGAGTTGCAGTTTACTGCAGAGATAGCCTGCAAAGTAATGTCATACTTTCCAGGTCCATACCCAAACAGTTCGAACTACTAATTTTGAAAATTACTCTCTCCAGAAATAAGTCTCTCACGGTTGCCGCCTGCTACCGACCCCCCTCAGCTCCCAGCTGTGCCCTGGACACCATTTGTGAATTGATCGCCCCCCATCTAGCTTCAGAGTTTGTTCTGTTAGGTGACCTAAACTGGGATATGCTTAACACCTCGCCAGTCCTACAATCTAAGCTAGATGCCCTCAATCTCACACAAATCATCAAGGAACCCACCAGGTACAACCCTAACTCTGTAAACAAGGGAACCCTCATAGACGTCATCCTGACCAACTGGCCCTCCAAATACACCTCCGCTGTCTTCAACCAGGATCTCAGCGATCACTGCCTCATTGCCTGTATCCGCTACGGAGCCGCAGTCAAACGACCACCCCTCATCACTGTCAAACGCTCCCTAAAACACTTCTGTGAGCAGGCCTTTCTAATCGACCTGGCCCGGGTATCCTGGAAGGACATCGACCTCATCCCGTCAGTTGAGGATGCCTGGTCATTCTTTAAAAGTAACTTCCTCACCATTTTAGATAAGCATGCTCCGTTCAAAAAATGCAGAACTAAGAACAGATACAGCCCTTGGTTCACCCCAGACCTGACGGCCCTCGACCAGCACAAAAACATCCTGTGGCGGACTGCAATAGCATCGAATAGTCCCCGTGATATGCAACTGTTCAGGGAAGTCCGGAACCAATACACGCTGTCAGTCAGGAAAGCTAAGGCCAGCTTCTTCAGGCAGAAGTTTGCATCCTGTAGCTCCAACTCCAAAAAGTTCTGGGACACCGTGAAGTCCATGGAGAACAAGAGCACCTCCTCCCAGCTGCCCACTGCACTGAGGCTAGGTAACACGGTCACCACTGATAAATCCATGATTATCGAAAACTTCAATAAGCATTTCTCAACGGCTGGCCATGCCTTCCGCCTGGCTACTTCAACCTCGGCCAACAGCTCCGCCCCCCCCGCAGCTCCTCGCCCAAGCCTCTCCAGGTTCTCCTTTAACCAAATCCAGATAGCAGATGTTCTGAAAGAGCTGCAAAACCTGGACCCGTACAAATCAGCTGGGCTTGAGAATCTGGACCCTCTATTTCTGAAACTATCAGCCACCATTGTCGCAACCCCAATTACTAGCCTGTTCAACCTCTCTTTCATATCGTCTGAGATCCCCAAGGATTGGAAAGCTGCCGCAGTCATCCCCCTCTTCAAAGGGGGAGACACCCTGGACCCAAACTGTTACAGACCTATATCCATCCTGCCCTGCCTATCTAAGGTCTTCGAAAGCCAAGTCAACAAACAGGTCACTGACCATCTCGAATCCCACCGCACCTTCTCCGCTGTGCAATCTGGTTTCCGAGCCGGTCATGGGTGCACCTCAGCCACACTCAAGGTACTCAACGATATCATAACCGCCATCGATAAAAGACAGTACTGTGCAGCCGTCTTCATCGACCTTGCCAAGGCTTCCGACTCTGTCAATCACCATATTCTTATCGGCAGACTCAGGAGCCTCGGTTTTTCGGATGACTGCCTTGCCTGGTTCACCAATTACTTTGCAGACAGAGTTCAGTGCGTCAAATCGGAGGGCATGCTGTCTGGTCCTCTGGCAGTCTCTATGGGGGTGCCACAGGGTTCAATTCTCGGGCCGACTCTTTTCTCTCTGTATATCAATGATGTTGCTCTTGCTGCGGGCGATTCCCTGATCCACCTCTATGCAGACGACACCATTCTATATACCTTCGGCCCGTCTTTGGACACTGTGCTATCTAACCTCCAAACAAGCTTCAATGCCATACAACACTCCTTCCGTGGCCTCCAACTGCTCTTAAACGCTAGTAAAACCAAATGCATGCTTTTCAACCGGTCGCTGCCTGCACCCGCATGCCCGACTAGCATCACCACCCTGGATGGTTCCGACCTAGAATATGTGGACGTCTATAAGTACCTAGCTGTCTGGCTAGACTGCAAACTCTCCTTCCAGACTCATATCAAACATCTCCAATCGAAAATCAAATCAAGAGTCGGCTTTCTATTCCGCAACAAAGCCTCCTTCACTCACGCCGCCAAGCTTACCCTAGTAAAACTGACTATCCTACCGATCCTCGACTTCGGCGATGTCATCTACAAAATGGCTTCCAACACTCTACTCAGCAAACTGGATGCAGTCTATCACAGTGCCATCCGTTTCGTCACTAAAGCACCTTATACCACCCACCACTGCGACTTGTATGCTCTAGTCGGCTGGCCCTCGCTACATATTCGTCGCCAGACCCACTGGCTCCAGGTCATCTACAAGTCCATGCTAGGTAAAGCTCCGCCTTATCTCAGCTCACTGGTCACGATGGCAACACCCATCCGTAGCACGCGCTCCAGCAGGTGTATCTCACTGATCATCCCTAAAGCCAACACCTCATTTGGCCGCCTTTCGTTCCAGTACTCTGCTGCCTGTGACTGGAACGAATTGCAAAAATCGCTGAAGTTGGAGACTTTTATCTCCCTCACCAACTTCAAACATCAGCTATCTGAGCGGCTAACCGATCGCTGCAGCTGTACATAGTCTATTGGTAAATAGCCCACCCTTTCTCACCTACCTCATCCCCATACTGTTTTTATTTATTTACTTTTCTGCTCTTTTGCACACCAATATCTCTACCTGTACATGACCATCTGATCATTCATCACTCCAGTGTTAATCTGCAAAATTGTAATTATTTGCCTACCTCCTCATGCCTTTTGCACACATTGTATATAGACTCCCCCTTTGGTTTCTACTGTGTTATTGACTTGTTAATTGTTTACTCCATGTGTAACTCTTTGTTGTCTGCTCACACTGCTATGCTTTATCTTGGCCAGGTCGCAGTTGCAAATGAGAACTTGTTCTCAACTAGCCTACCTGGTTAAATAAAGGTGAAATAAAAAATAAATAAAAAAATGACAAAGCGATAACATATAGTTTTTATTAATGAAAAAAATATTTAAAAAAAAACTTATTTACATACGTTTTCAGACCCTTTGCTATGAGGCTGGAAATTGAGCTCAGGTCCATCCTGTTTCCATTGATCATCCTTAGATATTTCTTTAACTTGATTGGAGTCCACCTGTGGTAAATTCAAATGATTGGTCATTTCTGCAGCATTGAAGGTACCCAAGAACACAGTGGCTTCCATCACTCTTAAATGGAAGAAGTTTTGAACCACCAAGCCTCTTCCAAGAGCCGGCGGCACACAATAATTCCCGGCTTCTCAAGCCTTATTGCTTAATTAATGGACTAAGTAATTTCTGATTTCATTACCTTCTGAGAGCGATAAATGTCCCACCCAGCCAAAGTCAGTCACACCCTTTGAATTCCACTCATTAGGTTTCTGTAGTGTAGTGGTTATCACGTTCGCTTAACACGCGAAAGGTCCCCGGTTCGAGACCGGGCGGAAACATATTTTAAAAAATTGGACAGTAAGCCTATTCACTTAGGACTCTGTCCCAATTTCGGAATTCATGCTTTTCCTTCGCACTTCTCAATATTTGCTATTCAGACATACCTTTTTTAGTCGCGTAACGCACTCTGCATGTGTGGCTAGCTTGGGCGCTCTGAATACATTCCTGCTACGTGTGGTCTGAGGTCCATAATGATTCAAATAGTTTACCATGCCAGGGTAAGCTGACAAGAAACACAGCCCTTATTTCAAGTGTTTTTAAAATCCCCCGTGGGGAATATGAATGGTAGAAAAACGATTGGAACCATTTTCCTGTTTGACCGCTAGTTTTTAATGGGTATTATGGCTCTTTCTGTGGTACTCAATTTGGGATATTATGTGAGGTAGACTTGTGGGCATTCCTAATATTTTCCACGACTTCCTCTTTTTGTATTGTAGTTTCAGTAGTGTAGTGGTTATCACGTTCGCCTCACACGCGAAAGTCAGTCACACCCTTAGTTTTCCACACATTAGGTTTCCGTAGTGTAGTGGTTATCACGTTCGCCTCACACGCAAAAGGTCCCCGGTTCGAAACCGTGCGGAAACATTTTGTAATATTCAATATTTCCCAATGCCCAGAGGCTAGCATTTGTTTTGAAACAGTTGAGTTTTGTCTAAACCTTGCAGTCTACCGAGATTATTTTCTGTCATTACAGCTGCTTGATGTGACCGCTAGTTTTTAATGGGTACTATACACAATACCCCATAATGACAAAGCGATAACATATAGTTTTTATTAATGAAAAAAATATTTAAAAAAAAACGTATTTACATACGTTTTCAGACCCTTTGCTATGAGGCTGGAAATTGAGCTCAGGTCCATCCTGTTTCCATTGATCATCCTTAGATATTTCTTTAACTTGATTGGAGTCCACCTGTGGTAAATTCAAATGATTGGTCATTTCTGCAGCATTGAAGGTACCCAAGAACACAGTGGCTTCCATCACTCTTAAATGGAAGAAGTTTTGAACCACCAAGCCTCTTCCAAGAGCCGGCGGCACACAATAATTCCCGGCTTCTCAAGCCTTATTGCTTAATTAATGGACTAAGTAATTTCTGATTTCATTAGGTTCTGAGAGCGATAAATGTCCCACCCAGCCAAAGTCAGTCACACCCTTTGAATTCCACTCATTAGGTTTCCGTAGTGTAGTGGTTATCACGTTCGCTTAACACGCGAAAGGTCCCCGGTTCGAGACCGGGCGGAAACATATTTTAAAAAATTGGACAGTAAGCCTATTCACTTAGGACTCGGTCCCAATTTCGGAATTCATGCTTTTCCTTCGCACTTCTCAATATTTGCTATTCAGACATACCTTTTTTAGTCGCGTAACGCACTCTGCATGTGTGGCTAGCTTGGGCGCTCTGAATACATTCCTGCTACGTGTGGTCTGAGGTCCATAATGATTCAAATAGTTTACCATGCCAGGGTAAGCTGACAAGAAACACAGCCCTTATTTCAAGTGTTTTTAAAATCCCCCGTGGGGAATATGAATGGTGGAAAAACGATTGGAACCATTTTCCTGTTTGACCGCTAGTTTTTAATGGGTATTATGGCTCTTTCTGTGGTACTCAATTTGGGATATTATGTGAGGTAGACTTGTGGGCATTCCTAATATTTTCCACGACTTCCTCTTTTTGTATTGTAGTTTCAGTAGTGTAGTGGTTATCACGTTCGCCTCACACGCGAAAGTCAGTCACACCCTTAGTTTTCCACACATTAGGTTTCCGTAGTGTAGTGGTTATCAAGTTCGCCTCACACGCGAAAGGTCCCCGGTTCGAAACCGTGCGGAAAATTTTGTAATATTCAATATTTCCCAATGCCCAGAGGCTAGCATTTGGTTTGAAACAGTTGAGTTTTGTCTAAACCTTGCAGTCTACCTAGATTATTTTCTGTCATTACAGCTGCTTGATGTGACCGCTAGTTTTTAATGGGTACTATACACAATACCCCATAATGACAAAGCGATAACATATAGTTTTTATTAATGAAAAAAATATTTAAAAAAAAACTTATTTACATACGTTTTCAGACCCTTTGCTATGAGGCTGGAAATTGAGCTCAGGTCCATCCTGTTTCCATTGATCATCCTTAGATATTTCTTTAACTTGATTGGAGTCCACCTGTGGTAAATTCAAATGATTGGTCATTTCTGCAGCATTGAAGGTACCCAAGAACACAGTGGCTTCCATCACTCTTAAATGGAAGAAGTTTTGAACCACCAAGCCTCTTCCAAGAGCCGGCGGCACACAATAATTCCCGGCTTCTCAAGCCTTATTGCTTAATTAATGGACTAAGTAATTTCTGATTTCATTAGGTTCTGAGAGCGATAAATGTCCCACCCAGCCAAAGTCAGTCACACCCTTTGAATTCCACTCATTAGGTTTCCTGTAGTGTAGTGGTTATCACGTTCGCTTAACACGCGAAAGGTCCCCGGTTCGAGACCGGGCGGAAACATATTTAAAAAAATTGGACAGTAAGCCTATTCACTTAGGACTCGGTCCCAATTTCGGAATTCATGCTTTTCCTTCGCACTTCTCAATATTTGCTATTCAGACATACCTTTTTTAGTCGCGTAACGCACTCTGCATGTGTGGCTAGCTTGGGCGCTCTGAATACATTCCTGCTACGTGTGGTCTGAGGTCCATAATGATTCAAATAGTTTACCATGCCAGGGTAAGCTGACAAGAAACACAGCCCTTATTTCAAGTGTTTTTAAAATCCCCCGTGGGGAATATGAATGGTGGAAAAACGATTGGAACCATTTTCCTGTTTGACCGCTAGTTTTTAATGGGTATTATGGCTCTTTCTGTGGTACTCAATTTGGGATATTATGTGAGGTAGACTTGTGGGCATTCCTAATATTTTCCACGACTTCCTCTTTTTGTATTGTAGTTTCAGTAGTGTAGTGGTTATCACGTTCGCCTCACACGCGAAAGTCAGTCACACCCTTAGTTTTCCACACATTAGGTTTCCGTAGTGTAGTGGTTATCACATTTCGCCTCACACGCGAAAGGTCCCCGGTTCGAAACCGTGCGGAAACATTTTGTAATATTCAATATTTCCCAATGCCCAGAGGCTAGCATTTGGTTTGAAACAGTTGAGTTTTGTCTAAACCTTGCAGTCTACCTAGATTATTTTCTGTCATTACAGCTGCTTGATGTGACCGCTAGTTGTTAATGGGTACTATACAGAATACCCCATAATGACAAAGCGATAACATATAGTTTTTATTAATGAAAAAAATATTTAAAAAAAAACTTATATACATACGTTTTCAGACCCTTTGCTATGAGGCTGGAAATTGAGCTCAGGTTCATCCTGTTTCCATTGATCATCCTTAGATGTTTCTTCAACTTGATTGGAGTCCACCTTTGGTAAATTCAAATGATTGGTCATTTCTGCAGCATTGAAGGTACCCAAGAACACAGTGGCTTCCATCACTCTTAAATGGAAGAAGTTTTGAACCACCAAGCCTCTTCCAAGAGCCGGCGGGACACAATAATTCCCGTCTTCTCAAGCCTTATTGCTTAATTAATGGACTAAGTAATTTCTGATTTCATTAGGTTCTGAGAGCGATAAATGTCCCACCCAGCCAAAGTCAGTCACACCCTTTGAATTCCACTCATTAGGTTTCCGTAGTGTAGTGGTTATCACGTTCGCTTAACACGCGAAAGGTCCCCGGTTCGAGACCGGGCGGAAACATATTTAAAAAAATTGGACAGTAAGCCTATTCACTTAGGACTCGGTCCCAATTTCGGAATTCATGCTTTTCCTTCGCACTTCTCAATATTTGCTATTCAGACATACCTTTTTTAGTCACGTAACGCACTCTGCATGTGTGGCTAGCTTGGGCGCTCTGAATACATTCCTGCTACGTGTGGTCTGAGGTCCATAATGATTCAAATAGTTTACCATGCCAGGGTAAGCTGACAAGAAACACAGCCCTTATTTCAAGTGTTTTTAAAATCCCCCGTGGGGAATATGAATGGTGGAAAAACGATTGGAACCATTTTCCTGTTTGACCGCTAGTTTTTAATGGGTATTATGGCTCTTTCTGTGGTACTGAATTTGGGATATTATGTGAGGTAGACTTGTGGGCATTCCTAATATTTTCCACGACTTCCTCTTTTTGTATTGTAGTTTCGGTAGTGTAGTGGTTATCACGTTCGCCTCACACGCGAAAGTCAGTCACACCCTTAGTTTTCCACACATTAGGTTTCTGTAGTGTAGTGGTTATCACATTTGCCTCACACGCGAAAGGTCCCCGGTTCGAAACCGTGCGGAAACATTTTGTAATATTCAATATTTTCCAATGCCCAGAGGCTAGCATTTGGTTTGAAACAGTTGAGTTTTGTCTAAACCTTGCAGTCTACCTAGATTATTTTCTGTCATTACAGCTGCTTGCTGTGACCGCTAGTTGTTAATGGGTACTATACAGAATACCCCATAATGACAAAGCGATAACATATAGTTTTTATTAATGAAAAAAATATTTAAAAAAAAACTTATATACATACGTTTTCAGACCCTTTGCTATGAGGCTGGAAATTGAGCTCAGGTCCATCCTGTTTCCATTGATCATCCTTAGATATTTCTTTAACTTGATTGGAGTCCACCTGTGGTAAATTCAAATGATTGGTCATTTCTGCAGCATTGAAGGTACCCAAGAACACAGTGGCTTCCATCACTCTTAAATGGAAGAAGTTTTGAACCACCAAGCCTCTTCCAAGAGCCGGCGGCACACAATAATTCCCGTCTTCTCAATCCTTATTGCTTAATTAATGGACTAAGTAATTTCTGATTTCATTAGGTTCTGAGAGCGATAAATGTCCCACCCAGCCAAAGTCAGTCACACCCTTTGAATTCCACTCATTAGGTTTCCGTAGTGTAGTGGTTATCACGTTTGCTTAACACGCGAAAGGTCCCCGGTTCGAGACCGGGCGGAAACATATTTTAAAAAATTGGACAGTAAGCCTATTCACTTAGGACTCGGTCCCAATTTCGGAATTCATGCTTTTCCTTCGCACTTCTCAATATTTGCTATTCAGACATACCTTTTTTAGTCGCGTAACGCACTCTGCATGTGTGGCTAGCTTGGGCGCTCTGAATACATTCCTGCTACGTGTGGTCTGAGGTCCATAATGATTCAAATAGTTTACCATGCCAGGGTAAGCTGACAAGAAACACAGCCCTTATTTCAAGTGTTTTTAAAATCCCCCGTGGGGAATATGAATGGTGGAAAAACGATTGGAACCATTTTCCTGTTTGACCGCTAGTTTTTAATGGGTATTATGGCTCTTTCTGTGGTACTGAATTTGGGATATTATGTGAGGTAGACTTGTGGGCATTCCTAATATTTTCCACGACTTCCTCTTTTTGTATTGTAGTTTCGGTAGTGTAGTGGTTATCACGTTCGCCTCACACGCGAAAGTCAGTCACACCCTTAGTTTTCCACACATTAGGTTTCTGTAGTGTAGTGGTTATCACATTTGCCTCACACGCGAAAGGTCCCCGGTTCGAAACCGTGCGGAAACATTTTGTAATATTCAATATTTTCCAATGCCCAGAGGCTAGCATTTGGTTTGAAACAGTTGAGTTTTGTCTAAACCTTGCAGTCTACCTAGATTATTTTCTGTCATTACAGCTGCTTGCTGTGACCGCTAGTTGTTAATGGGTACTATACAGAATACCCCATAATGACAAAGCGATAACATATAGTTTTTATTAATGAAAAAAATATTTAAAAAAAAACTTATATACATACGTTTTCAGACCCTTTGCTATGAGGCTGGAAATTGAGCTCAGGTTCATCCTGTTTCCATTGATCATCCTTAGATGTTTCTTCAACTTGATTGGAGTCCACCTTTGGTAAATTCAAATGATTGGTCATTTCTGCAGCATTGAAGGTACCCAAGAACACAGTGGCTTCCATCACTCTTAAATGGAAGAAGTTTTGAACCACCAAGCCTCTTCCAAGAGCCGGTGGCACACAATAATTCCCGGCTTCTCAAGCCTTATTGCTTAATTAATGGACTAAGTAATTTCTGATTTCATTACGTTCTGAGAGCGATAAATGTCCCACCCAGCCAAAGTCAGTCACACCCTTTGAATTCCACTCATTAGGTTTCTGTAGTGTAGTGGTTATCACGTTCGCTTAACACGCGAAAGGTCCCCGGTTCGAGACCGGGCGGAAACTTATTTAAAAAAATTGGGCATTAAGCCTATTCACTTAGGACTCGGTCCCAATTTCGGAATTCATGCTTTTCCTTCGCACTTCTCAATATTTGCTATTCAGACATACTTTTTTAGTCGCGTAACGCACTCTGCATGTGTGGCTAGCTTGGGCGCTCTGAATACATTCCTGCTACGTGTGGTCTGAGGTCCATAATGATTCAAATAGTTTACCATGCCAGGGTAAGCTGACAAGAAACACAGCCCTTATTTCAAGTGTTTTTAAAATCCCCCGTGGGGAATATGAATGGTGGAAAACGATTGGAACCATTTTCCTGTTTGACCGCTAGTTTTTAATGGGTATTATGGCTCTTTCTGTGGTACTCAATTTGGGATATTATGTGAGGTAGACTTGTGGGCATTCCTAATATTTTCCACGACTTCCTCTTTTTGTATTGTAGTTTCAGTAGTGTAGTGGTTATCACGTTCGCCTCACACGCGAAAGTCAGTCACACCCTTAGTTTTCCACACATTAGGTTTCCGTAGTGTAGTGGTTATCACATTCGCCTCACACGCGAAAGGTCCCCGGTTCGAAACCGCGGGGAAACATTTTGTAATATTCAATATTTCTCAATGCTCAGAGGCTAGCATTTGGTTTGAAACAGTTGAGTTTTGTCTAAACCTTGCAGTCTACCTAGATTATTTTCTGTCATTACAGCTGCTTGATGTGACCGCTAGTTTTTAATGGGTACTATACACAATACCCCATAATGACAAAGCAATAACATATAGTTTTTATTAATGAAAAAAATATTTAAAAAAAAACTTATTTACATACGTTTCCAGACCCTTTGCTATGAGGCTGGAAATTGAGCTCAGGTCCATCCTGTTTCCATTGATCATCCTTAGATATTTCTTTAACTTGATTGGAGTCCACCTGTGGTAAATTCAAATGATTGGTCATTTCTGCAGCATTGAAGGTACCCAAGAACACAGTGGCTTCCATCACTCTTAAATGGAAGAAGTTTTGAACCACCAAGCCTCTTCCAAGAGCCGGCGGCACACAATAATTCCCGTCTTCTCAATCCTTATTGCTTAATTAATGGACTAAGTAATTTCTGATTTCATTAGGTTCTGAGAGCGATAAATGTCCCACCCAGCCAAAGTCAGTCACACCCTTTGAATTCCACTCATTAGGTTTCCGTAGTGTAGTGGTTATCACGTTTGCTTAACACGCGAAAGGTCCCCGGTTCGAGACCGGGCGGAAACATATTTTAAAAAATTGGACAGTAAGCCTATTCACTTAGGACTCGGTCCCAATTTCGGAATTCATGCTTTTCCTTCGCACTTCTCAATATTTGCTATTCAGACATACCTTTTTTAGTCGCGTAACGCACTCTGCATGTGTGGCTAGCTTGGGCGCTCTGAATACATTCCTGCTACGTGTGGTCTGAGGTCCATAATGATTCAAATAGTTTACCATGCCAGGGTAAGCTGACAAGAAACACAGCCCTTATTTCAAGTGTTTTTAAAATCCCCCGTGGGGAATATGAATGGTGGAAAAACGATTGGAACCATTTTCCTGTTTGACCGCTAGTTTTTAATGGGTATTATGGCTCTTTCTGTGGTACTGAATTTGGGATATTATGTGAGGTAGACTTGTGGGCATTCCTAATATTTTCCACGACTTCCTCTTTTTGTATTGTAGTTTCAGTAGTGTAGTGGTTATCACGTTCGCCTCACACGCGAAAGTCAGTCACACCCTTAGTTTTCCACACATTAGGTTTCCGTAGTGTAGTGGTTATCACATTTGCCTCACACGCGAAAGGTCCCCGGTTCGAAACCGTGCGGAAACATTTTGTAATATTCAATATTTCCCAATGCCCAGAGGCTAGCATTTGGTTTGAAACAGTTGAGTTTTGTCTAAACCTTGCAGTCTACCTAGATTATTTTCTGTCATTACAGCTGCTTGCTGTGACCGCTAGTTGTTAATGGGTACTATACAGAATACCCCATAATGACAAAGCGATAACATATAGTTTTTATTAATGAAAAAAATATTTAAAAAAAAACTTATATACATACGTTTTCAGACCCTTTGCTATGAGGCTGGAAATTGAGCTCAGGTTCATCCTGTTTCCATTGATCATCCTTAGATGTTTCTTCAACTTGATTGGAGTCCACCTTTGGTAAATTCAAATGATTGGTCATTTCTGCAGCATTGAAGGTACCCAAGAACACAGTGGCTTCCATCACTCTTAAATGGAAGAAGTTTTGAACCACCAAGCCTCTTCCAAGAGCCGGCGGCACACAATAATTCCCGTCTTCTCAAGCCTTATTGCTTAATTAACGGACTAAGTAATTTCTGATTTCATTAGGTTCTGAGAGCGATAAATGTCCCACCCAGCCAAAGTCAGTCACACCCTTTGAATTCCACTCATTAGGTTTCCGTAGTGTAGTGGTTATCATGTTTGCTTAACACGCGAAAGGTCCCCGGTTCGAGACCGGGCGGAAACATATTTTAAAAAATTGGACAGTAAGCCTATTCACTTAGGACTCGGTCCCAATTTCGGAATTCATGCTTTTCCTTCGCACTTCTCAATATTTGCTATTCAGACATACCTTTTTTAGTCGCGTAACGCACTCTGCATGTGTGGCTAACTTGGGCACTCTGAATACATTCCTGCTACGTGTGGTCTGAGGTCCATAATGATTCAAATAGTTTACCATGCCAGGGTAAGTTGACAAGAAACACAGCCCTTATTTCCAGTGTTTTTAAAATTCCCCGTGGGGAATATGAATGGTGGAAAATCGATTGGAACCATTTTCCTGTTTGACCGCTAGTTTTTAATGGGTATTATGGCTCTTTCTGTGGTACTCAATTTGGGATATTATGTGAGGTAGACTTGTGGGCATTCCTAATATTTTCCACGACTTCCTCTTTTTGTATTGTAGTTTCAGTAGTGTAGTGGTTCTAACGTTCTCCTCACACGAGAAAGTCAGTCACACCCTTAGTTTTCCACACATTAGGTTTCCGTAGTGTAGTGGTTATCACATTCGCCTCACACGCGAAAGGTCCCCGGTTCGAAACCGTGCGGAAACATTTTGTAATATTCAATATTTCCCAATGCCCAGAGGCTAGCATTTGGTTTGAAACAGTTGAGTTTTGTCTAAACCTTGCAGTCTACCTAGATAATTTTCTGTCATTACAGCTGCTTGCTGTGACCGCTAGTTGTTAATGGGTACTATACACAATACCCCATAATGACAAAGCGATAACATATAGTTTTTATTAATGAAAAAAATATTTAAAAAAAAACTTATTTACATACGTTTTCAGACCCTTTGCTATGAGGCTGGAAATTGAGCTCAGGTCCATCCTGTTTCCATTGATCATCCTTAGATATTTCTTTAACTTGATTGGAGTCCACCTGTGGTAAATTCAAATGATTGGTCATTTCTGCAGCATTGAAGGTACCCAAGAACACAGTGGCTTCCATCACTCTTAAATGGAAGAAGTTTTGAACCACCAAGCCTCTTCCAAGAGCCGGCGGCACACAATAATTCCCGGCTTCTCAAGCTTTATTGCTTAATTAATGGACTAAGTCATTTCTGATTTCATTAGGTTCTGAGAGGTTTCTGTAGTGTAGTGGTTATCACGTTCGCTTAACACGTGAAAGGTCCCCTGTTCGAGACCGTGCGGAAACATATTTAAAAAAATTGGACAGTAAGCCTATTCACTTAGGACTCGGTCCCAATTTCGGAATTCATGCTTTTCCTTCGCACTTCTCAATATTTGCTATTCAGACATACCTTTTTTAGTCGCGTAACGCACTCTGCATGTGTGGCTAGCTTGGGCGCTCTGAATACATTCCTGCTACGTGTGGTCTGAGGTCCATAATGATTCAAATAGTTTACCATGCCAGGGTAAGCTGACAAGAAACACAGCCCTTATTTCAAGTGTTTTTAAAATCCCCCGTGGGGAATATGAATGGTGGAAAAACGATTGGAACCATTTTCCTGTTTGACCGCTAGTTTTTAATGGGTATTATGGCTCTTTCTGTGGTACTCAATTTGGGATATTATGTGAGGTAGACTTGTGGGCATTCCTAATATTTTCCACGACTTCCTCTTTTTGTTTTGTAGTTTCAGTACTGTAGTGGTTATCACGTTCGCCTCACACGCGAAAGTCAGTCACACCCTAAGTTTTCCACACATTAGGTTTCCGTAGTGTAGTGGTTATCACGTTTGCCTCACACGGGAAAGGTCCCCGGTTCGAAACCGTGCGGAAACATTTTGTAATATTCAATATTTCCCAATGCCCAGAGGCTAGCATTTGGTTTGAAACAGTTGAGTTTTGTCTAAACCTTGCAGTCTACCTAGATTATTTTCTGTCATTACAGCTGCTTGCTGTGACCGCTAGTTGTTAATGGGTACTATACACAATACCCCATAATGACAAAGCGATAACATATAGTTTTTAATAATGAATTTTTTTTTTGAAAAAAAACTTATTTACATACGTTTTCAGACCCTTTGCTATGAGGCTGGAAATTGAGCTCAGGTCCATCCTGTTTCCATTGATCATCCTTAGATATTTCTTTAACTTGATTGGAGTCCACCTGTGGTAAATTCAAATGATTGGTCATTTCTGCAGCATTGAAGGTACCCAAGAACACAGTGGCTTCCATCACTCTTAAATGGAAGAAGTTTTGAACCACCAAGCCTCTTCCAAGAGCCGGCGGCACACAATAATTCCCGGCTTCTCAAGCTTTATTGCTTAATTAATGGACTAAGTCATTTCTGATTTAATTAGGTTCTGAGAGGTTTCTGTAGTGTAGTGTTTATCACGTTCGCTTAACACGTGAAAGGTCCCCGGTTCGAGACTGGGCGGAAACATATTTTTAAAAATTGGACAGTAAGCCTATTCACTTAGGACTCGGTCCCAATTTCGGAATTCATGCTTTTCCTTCGCACTTCTCAATATTTGCTATTCAGACATACCTTTTTTAGTCGCGTAACGCACTCTGCATGTGTGGCTAGCTTGGGCGCTCTGAATACATTCCTGCTACGTGTGGTCTGAGGTCCATAATGATTCAAATAGTTTACCATGCCAGGGTAAGCTGACAAGAAACACAGCCCTTATTTCAAGTGTTTTTAAAATCCCCCGTGGGGAATATGAATGGTGGAAAAACGATTGGAACCATTTTCCTGTTTGACCGCTAGTTTTTAATGGGTATTATGGCTCTTTCTGTGGTACTCAATTTGGGATATTATGTGAGGTAGACTTGTGGGCATTCCTAATATTTTCCACGACTTCCTCTTTTTGTATTGTAGTTTCAGTAGTGTAGTGGTTATCACGTTCGCCTCACACGCGAAAGTCAGTCACACCCTTAGTTTTCCACACATTAGGTTTCCGTAGTGTAGTGGTTATCACATTCGCCTTACACGCGAAAGGTCCCCGGTTCGAAACCGTGCAGAAACATATTGTAATATTCAATATTTCCCAATGCCCAGAGGCTAGCATTTGGTTTGAAACAGTTGAGTTTTGTCTAAACCTTGCAGTCTACCTAGATTATTTTCTGTCATTACAGCTGCTTGCTGTGACCGCTAGTTGTTAATGGGTACTATACACAATACCCCATAATGACAAAGCGATAACATATAGTTTTTATTAATGAAAAAAATGTTTAAAAAAAAACTTATTTACATACGTTTTCAGACCCTTTGCTATGAGGCTGGAAATTGAGCTCAGGTCCATCCTGTTTCCATTGATCATCCTTAGATATTTCTTTAACTTGATTGGAGTCCACCTGTGGTAAATTCAAATGATTGGTCATTTCTGCAGCATTGAAGGTACCCAAGAACACAGTGGCTTCCATCACTCTTAAATGGAAGAAGTTTTGAACCACCAAGCCTCTTCCAAGAGCCGGCGGCACACAATAATTCCCGGCTTCTCAAGCTTTATTGCTTAATTAATGGACTAAGTCATTTCTGATTTCATTAGGTTCTGAGAGGTTTCTGTAGTGTAGTGGTTATCACATTCGCTTAACACGTGAAAGGTCCCCGGTTCGAGACCTGGCGGAAACATATTTTAAAAAAATGGACAGTAAGCCTATTCACTTAGGACTCGGTCCCAATTTCGGAATTCATGCTTTTCCTTCGCACTTCTCAATATTTGCTATTCAGACATACCTTTTTTAGTCGCGTAACGCACTCTGCATGTGTGGCTAGCTTGGGCGCTCTGAATACATTCCTGCTACGTGTGGTCTGAGGTCCATAATGATTCAAATAGTTTACCATGCCAGGGTAAGCTGACAAGAAACACAGCCCTTATTTCAAGTGTTTTTAAAATCCCCCGTGGGGAATATGAATGGTGGAAAAACGATTGGAACCATTTTCCTGTTTGACCGCTAGTTTTTAATGGGTATTATGGCTCTTTCTGTGGTACTCAATTTGGGATATTATGTGAGGTAGACTTGTGGGCATTCCTAATATTTTCCACGACTTCCTCTTTTTGTATTGTAGTTTCAGTAGTGTAGTGGTTATCACGTTCGCCTCACACGCGAAAGTCAGTCATACCCTTAGGTTTCCACACATTAGGTTTCCGTAGTGTAGTGGTTATCACATTCGCCTTACATGCGAAAGGTCCCCGGTTCGAAACCGTGCGGAAACATTTTGTAATATTCAATATTTCCCAATGCCCAGAGGCTAGCATTTGGTTTGAAACAGTTGAGTTTTGTCTAAACCTTGCAGTCTACCTAGATTATTTTCTGTCATTACAGCTGCTTGCTGTGACCGCTAGTTGTTAATGGGTACTATACACAATACCCCATAATGACAAAGCGATAACATATCGTTTTTATTAATGAAAAAAATATTTAAAAAAAAACTTATTTACATACGTTTTCAGACCCTTTGCTATGAGGCTGGAAATTGAGCTCAGGTCCATCCTGTTTCCATTGATCATCCTTAGATATTTCTTTAACTTGATTGGAGTCCACCTGTGGTAAATTCAAATGATTGGTCATTTCTGCAGCATTGTAACCCACATAGGCTTCAGGTTGAATTTAGAGGTGCAGGCAATGTATTCCTATGGGGAGAGAAGTCAATGCAAACGGTTTGATGTAAACACCTTCTTTTAACTGTTAAGGGTTAATGCCACACAGTCAAGGTTAGGCTTGCACGGATCGGGAGGACCTCAGGAACGTACCTGAGGTCGAATTGTGCTTCTCACCCTAATGGTTCTCTCACTGCCACCCAAAATCAAATGACATTGTGGGGCAGGCTGCATTTTGGGCCTTCTTTTTTTCAAGGTCGCTGCACTCAGAACGAGCTACGGTAAAGCGGGGCATCTCGTTGAACTCGGCACAGTCTGGAGACTATGGTGATGCCATTTTTTGTGTTGATTTCAGAATGCCATTTTGGTGATGGTCCCTCTCTGTTTAAACACATTGCAAATGTACAAAAGTCAACTAGCAAGTCAGTGTCCATCAGTCAATTAGATGTCATTATGACACCAAACTGATATCAATTGACACCAAACCCACTTTTTCCTACTCATTTAGAAGCCAACTATCACATATGTCAGAGCAGGCCCATAATTCACAGCGCCTTCGGTTTAAAACATAATAAAAACGTAAAACACATAGTTACGTTCTAGCTGCGGGTCCAGGTCGGACATTATGTGTAGGCCTATGTGAGGCGACACCGAATCCCGAGTTTCGGCTCGATAGGTCCTTCGGTGCCCGAGTAAAACCCTAATTGGTGCTGAAAATCAACTTTTTCCCATGCCTTGCTACGGGGTCCTTGAATGAGCTATCGGACAGAAACGTTGGGATCTGTCTCTATGGGCCGAGCCGGTTTCAATGCACCTAGCCTTGCGTCTCTGAGACTTTTCTAAATGTCGTCATTTTTGTAATAGTCAAAATGAATGGAAATCATTGCAAATGTACGAGGCTGTTTCTCGGTCCGAGAACCTTCTAGAGCCACCTAACTCACCACACACTATCGACCGGAGGTCTAGAACAGGATTCTAAAGTTTCGGAACTCTAGGTCTGACGGTTCTTTTTTAGCTCGAACAAAGCTAACTATTGCAGTCACTGTCTGTCTCTACGCACCCCAATACGTCCCTCCATCCAAGTTGTGTTTTAGTGTGATTTATTTTTCCTTTGAAATTTAATGGGAAAAATGACTGATTTATAGTTCATGGGGGTTGCCTAATCACATATATGAAGTTTTGGAAAGATCTGACTTTTTTAACCCCTCGAAACAGCCCAAGAGACACCAATTATGGCACTTCCGGTTGGCACAGGAAGCTATAAGTCAACACATATCCTCACTGGGGTATGCTTTTACAGAATCCTGAGTTTTAAGTCCTTACGTTAAGAATTGACTGATTTACACAGGGTTGAATGCACTATGTCTATCAAACTGCAGGCAGGGTATGGATAAACACTTTTAGGGTGATTTTAACCACTTCCGGTTGGTCCAGGAAGCTTAGAATCAACACAGGTAGACCTCGTAGTGGCCTGATGGACTGTCATCGAAGACAGGTTCATACGACATTCATAACCCACATAGGCTTCAGGTTGAATTTAGGGGTGCAGGCAATGTATTCCAATGAGGAGAGAAGTCAATGCAAACTCTTTGAAGTAAACACCTTCTTTTAACTATTAAGGGTTAATACCACATGGTCAACGTTAGGCTTGCACGAATCGGGAGGACCTTAGGAACGTACCTGAGGTCGAATTGTGCTTCTCACCCTAACGGTTCTCTCACTGTCACCCAAAAGCAAATGACGTTGTGGGGCAGGCTTCATTTTGGGCCTACTTTTCTAATGGTCGCTGCGCTTAGACCGAGCGAGCTACGGTCAAGCGGGATATCTCGTTGAACTCGGCACGGCCTAGAGATTATGTTTATGCCATTGCCTGCTCTCTGTGTCTTTGAGCACCGCACTTTATCACTCCATCCTTGCTGTGTGTGTGTGAGAGCTTTTCTTTGACATCTGCTGGGAGAAATGACTGATTTACAGTTTAGGAGGGTTACCTAGTCACACATATGAAGTTTTGGAGAGATGTGACTTTTCTAACCCTTCAAAACAGACAGTGTGACCCAATTAAAGGCACTTCCGGTTGGCACAGGAAGCTATAAGTAAACACATGTCTTGATTGACATAGAAACTTAAAGAATCCTGAGTTTTAAGTCTTTAAGTTAAGAATTGACTGATCTACGATCTACACAGGGTTGAATGTAGTCATTTTCACCTTTGAAGGTTGTGTACATCAAAACACCTTTTGGGTTAATTTAACCACTTCTGTTTGCTTCAGGAAGCTTAGAATTGGCACAGGTAGACCTCATAGTGGTCTGATGGACTGTCATAGAAGACAGGTTCATAAGGCATTCATAACCCACATAGGCTTCAGGTTGAATTTAGGGGTGCAGGCAATGTATTCCTATGGGGAGAGAAGTCAATGCAAACTCTTTGAAGTAAACACCTTCTTTTAACTATTAAGGGTTAATGCCACACGGTCAACGTTAGGCTTGCACGGATCGGGAGGACCTCAGGTACGTTCCTGAGGTCGAATTGTGCTTCTCACCTTAACGGTTCTCTCACTGTCACCCAAAAGCAAATGACATTGAGGGCCAGCCTTCATTTTGGGCCTACTTTTCTAATGGTCGCTGTGCTTAGACCGAGCGAGCTACGGTCAAGCGGGGCATCTTGTTGAACTCGGCACGGCCTAGAGAATATGGAAATGCAATTGTAGGCTTTGTGTGTCTTTAAGCACCGCACTTTGTCACTCCATCCTTGCTGTGTGTGTACTTCTGTGTGTGTGTGTGTGAGAGAGAGCTTTTCTTTGACATCTGTTGGGAGAAATGACTGCCTTACAGTTTATGGGGGTTGCCTAATCACACATATGAAGTTTTGAAAAGATCTGACCTTTTTAACCCTTGGAAAATGCCACTGTGACACCATTTAAGGCACTTCCGGTTGGCACAGGAAGCTATAAATAAACTCATATCCTGATTGAGGTATGCCTTTACATAATCCTGAGTTTTAAGTCTTTACGTTAAGAACTGAGTTGTTTACGGAGGGTTTAGGGAGTGTGTGTTATTTCAGAAAATCATAAAAAATCACAGAAATCTCGCAGAGCTCCGCAGCACACTTTAAAAAGATTCGTAAGAACACCCTGCAACTGGATCTGTAACCGTTGAAAAAAAAAAACACCTATCCGTGAACATCACCAATCTGTCGTTGTACGATTTCTCTTAAATGACGATAGATAAATGGCAGTTTTTTTTTTATTGACACCGGAGGCTCCTTGACTTTGACGTGAAGTGGAAAAATAATTTATCTATTTTCATTTTGGGCCTTTAATCACAGATAAATGGCCATAACTCAAAAACCGTTGAGGCCTAGACGCCATCTTGTTCGGGGCCAACTGCCCGTTATGCCAAACCTACGCTCACCGAGTTTCGGCTTTGAAATATTTTCAGTTTTCGAGATAAGGCCCCGTCGTGAATCGTGATGTTTTGTCCAATAGCAATATGATTGCTTATGCCCTCTTGTGGGAATTTCCGGGACAGCGGCAAAATGACCAAAATCTTATTATTTTTGTAAAACGGAAACCGAATGTCCGACAAAGTTCATTTGATGACTTCCCGGTAGGTCCGGCCCTGCCGCTCGGCCCGACGCCGTCCGCAAATTTTACAAACGATTTCGGACGTCTAGTAAGGGACCGTACATTTCCAATATGGACTTTCTCACTAACCATATGGCACCTGCCGAAATCTTCCCTTAAGGTATGTTAAGGCTATGGCAGAATACTGCCCCCGTTGGAGAAATGCGTGCCCATAGTAAACTGACAAAAAATCTGTAAAAAATTGCTAATATATGCATATAATAAATATTATTGAATAGAAAACACTCTAAAGCTTCTAAAACCGTTCAAATTATGTCTCTATGTAAAGCAGAACTCACAGGGCATCCATTCTTCCAAACTCTTTCTGTCATCAGAAAAGTTGGCCCAACTTTGACGTCATCGCCCCCACCCTTCCCAACCAGCTACAGATCTGGAAACAGTTTCTATCTCTTCAGCGCGATGTCCTCTTTCAATGGGGCGCGTCATTGTGAAGATTGCGCGCTCCCTCACCCTTTGGCGGGGCGAAACCCTCCGGTCACGCAATAATACGTGCGCGCGTCTGCAAATTCTGTCTTTTGTTCCAAGATCCACCAAACGACGTAGGCTTCTCCTTTCGAGCTTATATCTTTTATATATGATTAAAACATGTTTTAGCTCGAATTTTAACTTAGTTTGACCAGTTTAGTCGACATATAATATGTAATTTTGAAGTTTCGATGCGCAACCCATAGATTTTTGAGTGCTTTTCAGCCGAAATTAGTCTCGTTTGATAACCCAAAGACACACATTTGAAAGGGAAACGCTGGTTTTGGTAAGTATGACTTCTTCCACGACTTCTGATCGAACAACGGCTAAGGTAAGGGAAGATTTATGTGGTTATTATGTGTTTCTGTGGACTCCGAAATAGCGAAGCCATATTGCTAATCTATGAGCGCCGTCTCATATTATTGACAAGTGAACGAATTCTGTAACGTTAAAAATAAATGTAACACAGCTGTTTTATTAAGAAGAAGTGTATCTTTCTAAGTATATGTAGAACATGTATATTTAGTCAACGTTTATGATGTGTATTTCTGTTATCTGGCAGAGTTATCATTATTTCTCCGGGCATTGTTGTAGCATTTTTTGGCCATGACCTTCTATGTAAACCGTGATTTATGGATATAATTAGCATATTATTGAAAAAAACATAAATGTACTGTATAACATGTCCTATTCCTGTCATCTGATGAAGATTTTCAAAAGGTTAGTGAATTATTTTTCTTTTAATCCTGCTTTTGTGATTGCATCTATTGTTCTACAAAATGGCTATGTAAATTAGCCTATCTTTGGTGGTGGTTTGACATAAATATGTGCTATGTTTTCCCCGTAAAACATTTTAGAAATCTGACTTGGTGGCTAGATGAACAGGGTGTTTATCTTTCATTTGAGCTATTGGACTTGTTAATGTGTGGAGGTTAAATATTTCTAAGAATATTTTTGCGTTCTGTGTGCCACTGTGTCAGTTGAGCAGTGGGGGAGGGTACCCCTAGCGGGACGTGTGGGGCCATGTAAGAGTGATGGAAACCACTGTGTTCTTGGGTACCTTCAATGCTGCAGAAATGACCAATCATTTGAATTTACCACAGGTGGACTCCAATCAAGTTGAAGAAACATCTAAGGATGATCAATGGAAACAGGATGGACCTGAGCTCAATTTCCAGCCTCATAGCAAAGGGTCTGAAAACGTATGTAAATAAGTTTTTTTTATTTTATATTTTTTTCATTAATAAAAACTATATGTTATCGCTTTGTCATTATGGGGTATTGTGTGGTTTTCCATTAAAAACTAGCCGTCACATCAAGCAGCTGTAATGACAGAAAACAATCTACATTTTTGTTTGTTTTACCTTGGATTATATTGCCATTTATTTGGATATATCCATTACAATGACCCTGATAAATGAATTTGCCTGGCTCAGAGAAGCTGTCAGTCTGGTCACATTCATACAGATCGCACGGAGGAGGTCCCCCAAAAAACGGCAAACATTGATCCACAGGTCGGAGAGATAGACAGCAAGGTTTAGACAAACCCCTTTGCTATGAGCTCAATTTCCAGCCTCATAGCAAAGGGTCTGAAAACGTATGTAAATACGTTTTTTTAAAAATATTTTTTTCATTAATAAAAACTATATGTTATCGCTTTGTCATTATGGGGTATTGTGTATAGTACCCATTAAAAACTAGCGGTCACATCAAGTATCTGTAATGACAGAAAATAATCTAGGTAGACTGCAAGGTTTAGACAAAACTCAACTGTTTCAAACCAAATGCTAGCCTCTGGCATTGGGAAATATTGAATATTACAAAATGTTTCCGCACGGTTTCGAACCGGGGACCTTTCGCGTGTGAGGCGAATGTGATAACCACTACACTACGGAAACCTAATGTGTGGAAAACTAAGGGTGTGACTGATTTTCGCGTGTGAGGCGAACGTGATAACCACTACACTACTGAAACTACAATACAAAAAGAGGAAGTCGTGGAAAATATTAGGAATGCCCACAAGTCTACCTCACATAATATCCCAAATTCAGTACCACAGAAAGAGCCATAATACCCATTAAAAACTAGCGGTCAAACAGGAAAATGGTTCCAATTGTTTTTCCACCATTCATATTCCCCACGGGGGATTTTAAAAACACTTGAAATAAGGGCTGTGTTTCTTGTCAGCTTACCCTGGCATGGAAAACTATTTGAATCATTATGGACCTCAGACCACACGTAGCAGGAATGTATTCAGAGCGCCCAAGCTAGCCACACATGCAGAGTGCGTTACGCGACTAAAAAAGGTATGTCTGAATAGCAAATATTGAGAAGTGCGAAGGAAAAGCATGAATTCCGAAATTGGGACCGAGTCCTAAGTGAATAGGCTTACTGTCCAATTTCTTAAAATATGTTTCCACCCGGTCTCGAACCGGGGACCTTTCGCGTGTTAAGCGAACGTGATAACCACTACACTACAGAAACCTAATGAGTGGAATTCAAATGGTGTGACTGACTTTGGCTGGGTGGGACATTTATCGCTCTCAGAACCTAATGAAATCAGAAATTACTTAGTCCATTAATTAAGCAATAAGGCTTGAGAAGCCGGGAATTATTGTGTGCCGCCGGCTCTTGGAAGAGGCTTGGTGGTTCAAAACTTCTTCCATTTAAGAGTGATGGAAGCCACTGTGTTCTTGGGTACCTTCAATGCTGCAGAAATGACCAATCATTTGAATTTACCACAGGTGGACTCCAATCAAGTTAAAGAAATATCTAAGGATGATCAATGGAAACAGGATGGACCTGAGCTCAATTTCCAGCCTCATAGCAAAGGGTCTGAAAACGTATGTAAATACGTTTTTTTAAAAATATTTTTTCATTAATAAAAACTATATGTTATCGCTTTGTCATTATGGGGTATTGTGTATAGTACCCATTAAAAACTAGCGGTCACATCAAGTATCTGTAATGACAGAAAATAATCTAGGTAGACTGCAAGGTTTAGACAAAACTCAACTGTTTCAAACCAAATGCTAGCCTCTGGCATTGGGAAATATTGAATATTACAAAATGTTTCCGCACGGTTTCGAACCGGGGACCTTTCGCGTGTGAGGCGAATGTGATAACCACTACACTACGGAAACCTAATGTGTGGATAACTAAGGGTGTGACTGACTTTCGCGTGTGAGGCGAACGTGATAACCACTACACTACTGAAACTACAATACAAAAAGAGGAAGTCGTGGAAAATATTAGGAATGCCCACAAGTCTACCTCACATAATATCCCAAATTCAGTACCACAGAAAGAGCCATAATACCCATTAAAAACTAGCGGTCAAACAGGAAAATGGTTCCAATCGTTTTTCCACCATTCATATTCCCCACGGGGGATTTTAAAAACACTTGAAATAAGGGCTGTGTTTCTTGTCAGCTTACCCTGGCATGGTAAACTATTTGAATCATTATGGACCTCAGACCACACGTAGCAGGAATGTATTCAGAGCGCCCAAGCTAGCCACACATGCAGAGTGCGTTACGCGACTAAAAAAGGTATGTCTGAATAGCAAATATTGAGAAGTGCGAAGGAAAAGCATGAATTCCGAAATTGGGACCGAGTCCTAAGTGAATAGGCTTACTGTCCAATTTTTTAAAATATGTTTCCGCCCGGTCTCAAACCGGGGACTTTTCGCGTTGTTAAGCGAACGTGATAACCACTACACTACAGAAACCTAATGAGTGGAGTTCAAAGGGTGTGACTGACTTTGGCTGGGTGGGACATTTATCGCTCTCAGAACCTAATGAAATCAGAAATTACTTAGTCCATTAATTAAGCAATAAGGCTTGAGAAGCTGGGAATTATTGTGTGCCGCCGGCTCTTGGAAGAGGCTTGGTGGTTCAAAACTTCTTCCATTTAAGAGTGATGGAAGCCACTGTGTTCTTGGGTACCTTCAATGCTGCAGAAATGACCAATCATTTGAATTTACCACAGGTGGACTCCAATCAAGTTAAAGAAATATCTAAGGATGATCAATGGAAACAGGATGGACCTGAGCTCAATTTCCAGCCTCATAGCAAAGGGTCTGAAAACATATGTAAATAAGTTTTTTTTTAAATATTTTTTTCATTAATAAAAACTATATGTTATCGCTTTGTCATTATGGGGTATTGTGTATAGTACCCATTAAAAACTAGCGGTCACATCAAGCAGCTGTAATGACAGAAAATAATCTCGGTAGACTGCAAGGTTTAGACAAAACTCAACTGTTTCAAACCAAATGCTAGCCTCTGGGCATTGGGAAATATTGAATATTACAAAATGTTTCCGCACGGTTTCGAACCGGGGACCTTTCGCGTGTGAGGCAAACGTGATAACCACTACACTACGGAAACCTAATGTGTGGAAAACTAAGGGTGTGACTGACTTTCGCGTGTGAGGCAAACGTGATAACCACTACACTACTGAAACTACAATACAAAAAGAGGATGTCGTGGAAAATATTAGGAATGCCCACAAGTCTACCTCACATAATATCCCAAATTGAGTACCACAGAAAGAGCCATAATACCCATTAAAAACTAGCGGTCAAACAGGAAAATGGTTCCAATCGTTTTTCCACCATTCATATTCCCCACGGGGGATTTTAAAAACACTTGAAATAAGGGCTGTGTTTCTTGTCAGCTTACCCTGGCATGGTAAACTATTTGAATCATTATGGACCTCAGACCACACGTAGCAGGAATGTATTCAGAGCGCCCAAGCTAGCCACACATGCAGAGTGCGTTACGCGACTAAAAAAGGTATGTCTGAATAGCAAATATTGAGAAGTGCGAAGGAAAAGCATGAATTCCGAAATTGGGACCGAGTCCTAAGTGAATAGGCTTACTGTCCAATTTTTTAAAATATGTTTCCGCCCGGTCTCGAACCGGGGACCTTTCGCGTGTTAAGCGAACGTGATAACCACTACACTACAGAAACCTAATGAGTGGAGTTCAAAGGGTGTGACTGACTTTGGCTGGGTGGGACATTTATCGCTCTCAGAACCTAATGAAATCAGAAATTACTTAGTCCATTAATTAAGCAATAAGGCTTGAGAAGCCGGGAATTATTGTGTGCCGCCGGCTCTTGGAAGAGGCTTGGTGGTTCAAAACTTCTTCCATTTAAGAGTGATGGAAGCCACTGTGTTCTTGGGTACCTTCAATGCTGCAGAAATGACCAATCATTTGAATTTACCACAGGTGGACTCCAATCAAGTTAAAGAAATATCTAAGGATGATCAATGGAAACAGGATGGACCTGAGCTCAATTTCCAGCCTCATAGCAAAGGGTCTGAAAACGTATGTAAATAAGTTTTTTTTAAATATTTTTTTCATTAATAAAAACTATATGTTATCGCTTTGTCATTATGGGGTATTGTGTATAGTACCCATTAAAAACTAGCGGTCACATCAAGCAGCTGTAATGACAGAAAATAATCTAGGTAGACTGCAAGGTTTAGACAAAACTCAACTGTTTCAAACCAAATGCTAGCCTCTGGGCATTGGGAAATATTGAATATTACAAAATGTTTCCGCACGGTTTCGAACCGGGGACCTTTCGCGTGTGAGGCGAACGTGATAACCACTACACTACGGAAACCTAATGTGTGGAAAACTAAGGGTGTGACTGACTTTCGCGTGTGAGGCGAACGTGATAACCACTACACTACTGAAACTACAATACAAAAAGAGGAAGTCGTGGAAAATATTAGGAATGCCCACAAGTCTACCTCACATAATATCCCAAATTGAGTACCACAGAAAGAGCCATAATACCCATTAAAAACTAGCGGTCAAACAGGAAAATGGTTCCAATCGTTTTTCCACCATTCATATTCCCCACGGGGGATTTTAAAAACACTTGAAATAAGGGCTGTGTTTCTTGTCAGCTTACCCTGGCATGGTAAACTATTTGAATCATTATGGACCTCAGACCACACGTAGCAGGAATGTATTCAGAGCGCCCAAGCTAGCCACACATGCAGAGTGCGTTACGCGACTAAAAAAGGTATGTCTGAATAGCAAATATTGAGAAGTGCGAAGGAAAAGCATGAATTCCGAAATTGGGACCGAGTCCTAAGTGAATAGGCTTACTGTCCAATTTTTTAAATATGTTTCCGCCCGGTCTCGAACCGGGGACCTTTCGCGTGTTAAGCGAACGTGATAACCACTACACTACAGAAACCTAATGAGAGGAATTCAAAGGGTGTGACTGACTTTGGCTGGGTGGGACATTTATCGCTCTCAGAACCTAATGAAATCAGAAATTACTTAGTCCATTAATTAAGCAATAAGGCTTGAGAAGCCGGGAATTATTGTGTGCCGCCGGCTCTTGGAAGAGGCTTGGTGGTTCAAAACTTCTTCCATTTAAGAGTGATGGAAGCCACTGTGTTCTTGGGTACCTTCAATGCTGCAGAAATGACCAATCATTTGAATTTACCACAGGTGGACTCCAATCAAGTTAAAGAAATATCTAAGGATGATCAATGGAAACAGGATGGACCTGAGCTCAATTTCCAGCCTCATAGCAAAGGGTCTGAAAACGTATGTAAATAAGTTTTTTTTTAAATATTTTTTTCATTAATAAAAACTATATGTTATCGCTTTGTCATTATGGGGTATTGTGTATAGTACCCATTAAAAACTAGCGGTCACATCAAGCAGCTGTAATGACAGAAAATAATCTAGGTAGACTGCAAGGTTTAGACAAAACTCAACTGTTTCAAACCAAATGCTAGCCTCTGGGCATTGGGAAATATTGAATATTACAAAATGTTTCCGCACGGTTTCGAACCGGGGACCTTTCGCGTGTGAGGCGAACGTGATAACCACTACACTACGGAAACCTAATGTGTGGAAAACTAAGGGTGTGACTGACTTTCGCGTGTGAGGCGAACGTGATAACCACTACACTACTGAAACTACAATACAAAAAGAGGAAGTCGTGGAAAATATTAGGAATGCCCACAAGTCTACCTCACATAATATCCCAAATTGAGTACCACAGAAAGAGCCATAATACCCATTAAAAACTAGCGGTCAAACAGGAAAATGGTTCCAATCGTTTTTCCACCATTCATATTCCCCACGGGGGATTTTAAAAACACTTGAAATAAGGGCTGTGTTTCTTGTCAGCTTACCCTGGCATGGTAAACTATTTGAATCATTATGGACCTCAGACCACACGTAGCAGGAATGTATTCAGAGCGCCCAAGCTAGCCACACATGCAGAGTGCGTTACGCGACTAAAAAAGGTATGTCTGAATAGCAAATATTGAGAAGTGCGAAGGAAAAGCATGAATTCCGAAATTGGGACCGAGTCCTAAGTGAATAGGCTTACTGTCCAATTTTTTAAAATATGTTTCCGCCCGGTCTCGAACCGGGGACCTTTCGCGTGTTAAGCGAACGTGATAACCACTACACTACAGGAAACCTAATGAGTGGAATTCAAAGGGTGTGACTGACTTTGGCTGGGTGGGACATTTATCGCTCTCAGAACCTAATGAAATCAGAAATTACTTAGTCCATTAATTAAGCAATAAGGCTTGAGAAGCCGGGAATTATTGTGTGCCGCCGGCTCTTGGAAGAGGCTTGGTGGTTCAAAACTTCTTCCATTTAAGAGTGATGGAAGCCACTGTGTTCTTGGGTACCTTCAATGCTGCAGAAATGACCAATCATTTGAATTTACCACAGGTGGACTCCAATCAAGTTAAAGAAATATCTAAGGATGATCAATGGAAACAGGATGGACCTGAGCTCAATTTCCAGCCTCATAGCAAAGGGTCTGAAAACGTATGTAAATAAGTTTTTTTTTAAATATTTTTTTCATTAATAAAAACTATATGTTATCGCTTTGTCATTATGGGGTATTGTGTATAGTACCCATTAAAAACTAGCGGTCACATCAAGCAGCTGTAATGACAGAAAATAATCTAGGTAGACTGCAAGGTTTAGACAAAACTCAACTGTTTCAAACCAAATGCTAGCCTCTGGGCATTGGGAAATATTGAATATTACAAAATGTTTCCGCACGGTTTCGAACCGGGGACCTTTCGCGTGTGAGGCGAACGTGATAACCACTACACTACGGAAACCTAATGTGTGGAAAACTAAGGGTGTGACTGACTTTCGCGTGTGAGGCGAACGTGATAACCACTACACTACTGAAACTACAATACAAAAAGAGGAAGTCGTGGAAAATATTAGGAATGCCCACAAGTCTACCTCACATAATATCCCAAATTGAGTACCACAGAAAGAGCCATAATACCCATTAAAAACTAGCGGTCAAACAGGAAAATGGTTCCAATCGTTTTTCCACCATTCATATTCCCCACGGGGGATTTTAAAAACACTTGAAATAAGGGCTGTGTTTCTTGTCAGCTTACCCTGGCATGGTAAACTATTTGAATCATTATGGACCTCAGACCACACGTAGCAGGAATGTATTCAGAGCGCCCAAGCTAGCCACACATGCAGAGTGCGTTACGCGACTAAAAAAGGTATGTCTGAATAGCAAATATTGAGAAGTGCGAAGGAAAAGCATGAATTCCGAAATTGGGACCGAGTCCTAAGTGAATAGGCTTACTGTCCAATTTTTTAAAATATGTTTCCGCCCGGTCTCGAACCGGGGACCTTTCGCGTGTTAAGCGAACGTGATAACCACTACACTACAGGAAACCTAATGAGTGGAATTCAAAGGGTGTGACTGACTTTGGCTGGGTGGGACATTTATCGCTCTCAGAACCTAATGAAATCAGAAATTACTTAGTCCATTAATTAAGCAATAAGGCTTGAGAAGCCGGGAATTATTGTGTGCCGCCGGCTCTTGGAAGAGGCTTGGTGGTTCAAAACTTCTTCCATTTAAGAGTGATGGAAGCCACTGTGTTCTTGGGTACCTTCAATGCTGCAGAAATGACCAATCATTTGAATTTACCACAGGTGGACTCCAATCAAGTTAAAGAAATATCTAAGGATGATCAATGGAAACAGGATGGACCTGAGCTCAATTTCCAGCCTCATAGCAAAGGGTCTGAAAACGTATGTAAATAAGTTTTTTTTAAATATTTTTTTCATTAATAAAAACTATATGTTATCGCTTTGTCATTATGGGGTATTGTGTATAGTACCCATTAAAAACTAGCGGTCACATCAAGCAGCTGTAATGACAGAAAATAATCTAGGTAGACTGCAAGGTTTAGACAAAACTCAACTGTTTCAAACCAAATGCTAGCCTCTGGGCATTGGGAAATATTGAATATTACAAAATGTTTCCGCACGGTTTCGAACCGGGGACCTTTCGCGTGTGAGGCGAACGTGATAACCACTACACTACGGAAACCTAATGTGTGGAAAACTAAGGGTGTGACTGACTTTCGCGTGTGAGGCGAACGTGATAACCACTACACTACTGAAACTACAATACAAAAAGAGGAAGTCGTGGAAAATATTAGGAATGCCCACAAGTCTACCTCACATAATATCCCAAATTGAGTACCACAGAAAGAGCCATAATACCCATTAAAAACTAGCGGTCAAACAGGAAAATGGTTCCAATCGTTTTTCCACCATTCATATTCCCCACGGGGGATTTTAAAAACACTTGAAATAAGGGCTGTGTTTCTTGTCAGCTTACCCTGGCATGGTAAACTATTTGAATCATTATGGACCTCAGACCACACGTAGCAGGAATGTATTCAGAGCGCCCAAGCTAGCCACACATGCAGAGTGCGTTACGCGACTAAAAAAGGTATGTCTGAATAGCAAATATTGAGAAGTGCGAAGGAAAAGCATGAATTCCGAAATTGGGACCGAGTCCTAAGTGAATAGGCTTACTGTCCAATTTTTTAAATATGTTTCCGCCCGGTCTCGAACCGGGGACCTTTCGCGTGTTAAGCGAACGTGATAACCACTACACTACAGAAACCTAATGAGTGGAATTCAAAGGGTGTGACTGACTTTGGCTGGGTGGGACATTTATCGCTCTCAGAACCTAATGAAATCAGAAATTACTTAGTCCATTAATTAAGCAATAAGGCTTGAGAAGCCGGGAATTATTGTGTGCCGCCGGCTCTTGGAAGAGGCTTGGTGGTTCAAAACTTCTTCCATTTAAGAGTGATGGAAGCCACTGTGTTCTTGGGTACCTTCAATGCTGCAGAAATGACCAATCATTTGAATTTACCACAGGTGGACTCCAATCAAGTTAAAGAAATATCTAAGGATGATCAATGGAAACAGGATGGACCTGAGCTCAATTTCCAGCCTCATAGCAAAGGGTCTGAAAACGTATGTAAATAAGTTTTTTTTAAATATTTTTTTCATTAATAAAAACTATATGTTATCGCTTTGTCATTATGGGGTATTGTGTATAGTACCCATTAAAAACTAGCGGTCACATCAAGCAGCTGTAATGACAGAAAATAATCTAGGTAGACTGCAAGGTTTAGACAAAACTCAACTGTTTCAAACCAAATGCTAGCCTCTGGGCATTGGGAAATATTGAATATTACAAAATGTTTCCGCACGGTTTCGAACCGGGGACCTTTCGCGTGTGAGGCGAACGTGATAACCACTACACTACGGAAACCTAATGTGTGGAAAACTAAGGGTGTGACTGACTTTCGCGTGTGAGGCGAACGTGATAACCACTACACTACTGAAACTACAATACAAAAAGAGGAAGTCGTGGAAAATATTAGGAATGCCCACAAGTCTACCTCACATAATATCCCAAATTGAGTACCACAGAAAGAGCCATAATACCCATTAAAAACTAGCGGTCAAACAGGAAAATGGTTCCAATCGTTTTTCCACCATTCATATTCCCCACGGGGGATTTTAAAAACACTTGAAATAAGGGCTGTGTTTCTTGTCAGCTTACCCTGGCATGGTAAACTATTTGAATCATTATGGACCTCAGACCACACGTAGCAGGAATGTATTCAGAGCGCCCAAGCTAGCCACACATGCAGAGTGCGTTACGCGACTAAAAAAGGTATGTCTGAATAGCAAATATTGAGAAGTGCGAAGGAAAAGCATGAATTCCGAAATTGGGACCGAGTCCTAAGTGAATAGGCTTACTGTCCAATTTTTTAAAATATGTTTCCGCCCGGTCTCGAACCGGGGACCTTTCGCGTGTTAAGCGAACGTGATAACCACTACACTACGGAAACCTAATGAGTGGAATTCAAAGGGTGTGACTGACTTTGGCTGGGTGGGACATTTATCGCTCTCAGAACCTAATGAAATCAGAAATTACTTAGTCCATTAATTAAGCAATAAGGCTTGAGAAGCCGGGAATTATTGTGTGCCGCCGGCTCTTGGAAGAGGCTTGGTGGTTCAAAACTTCTTCCATTTAAGAGTGATGGAAGCCACTGTGTTCTTGGGTACCTTCAATGCTGCAGAAATGACCAATCATTTGAATTTACCACAGGTGGACTCCAATCAAGTTAAAGAAATATCTAAGGATGATCAATGGAAACAGGATGGACCTGAGCTCAATTTCCAGCCTCATAGCAAAGGGTCTGAAAACGTATGTAAATAAGTTTTTTTTAAATATTTTTTTCATTAATAAAAACTATATGTTATCGCTTTGTCATTATGGGGTATTGTGTATAGTACCCATTAAAAACTAGCGGTCACATCAAGCAGCTGTAATGACAGAAAATAATCTAGGTAGACTGCAAGGTTTAGACAAAACTCAACTGTTTCAAACCAAATGCTAGCCTCTGGGCATTGGGAAATATTGAATATTACAAAATGTTTCCGCACGGTTTCGAACCGGGGACCTTTCGCGTGTGAGGCGAACGTGATAACCACTACACTACGGAAACCTAATGTGTGGAAAACTAAGGGTGTGACTGACTTTCGCGTGTGAGGCGAACGTGATAACCACTACACTACTGAAACTACAATACAAAAAGAGGAAGTCGTGGAAAATATTAGGAATGCCCACAAGTCTACCTCACATAATATCCCAAATTGAGTACCACAGAAAGAGCCATAATACCCATTAAAAACTAGCGGTCAAACAGGAAAATGGTTCCAATCGTTTTTCCACCATTCATATTCCCCACGGGGGATTTTAAAAACACTTGAAATAAGGGCTGTGTTTCTTGTCAGCTTACCCTGGCATGGTAAACTATTTGAATCATTATGGACCTCAGACCACACGTAGCAGGAATGTATTCAGAGCGCCCAAGCTAGCCACACATGCAGAGTGCGTTACGCGACTAAAAAAGGTATGTCTGAATAGCAAATATTGAGAAGTGCGAAGGAAAAGCATGAATTCCGAAATTGGGACCGAGTCCTAAGTGAATAGGCTTACTGTCCAATTTTTTAAAATATGTTTCCGCCCGGTCTCGAACCGGGGACCTTTCGCGTGTTAAGCGAACGTGATAACCACTACACTACAGGAAACCTAATGAGTGGAATTCAAAGGGTGTGACTGACTTTGGCTGGGTGGGACATTTATCGCTCTCAGAACCTAATGAAATCAGAAATTACTTAGTCCATTAATTAAGCAATAAGGCTTGAGAAGCCGGGAATTATTGTGTGCCGCCGGCTCTTGGAAGAGGCTTGGTGGTTCAAAACTTCTTCCATTTAAGAGTGATGGAAGCCACTGTGTTCTTGGGTACCTTCAATGCTGCAGAAATGACCAATCATTTGAATTTACCACAGGTGGACTCCAATCAAGTTAAAGAAATATCTAAGGATGATCAATGGAAACAGGATGGACCTGAGCTCAATTTCCAGCCTCATAGCAAAGGGTCTGAAAACGTATGTAAATAAGTTTTTTTTAAATATTTTTTTCATTAATAAAAACTATATGTTATCGCTTTGTCATTATGGGGTATTGTGTATAGTACCCATTAAAAACTAGCGGTCACATCAAGCAGCTGTAATGACAGAAAATAATCTAGGTAGACTGCAAGGTTTAGACAAAACTCAACTGTTTCAAACCAAATGCTAGCCTCTGGGCATTGGGAAATATTGAATATTACAAAATGTTTCCGCACGGTTTCGAACCGGGGACCTTTCGCGTGTGAGGCGAACGTGATAACCACTACACTACGGAAACCTAATGTGTGGAAAACTAAGGGTGTGACTGACTTTCGCGTGTGAGGCGAACGTGATAACCACTACACTACTGAAACTACAATACAAAAAGAGGAAGTCGTGGAAAATATTAGGAATGCCCACAAGTCTACCTCACATAATATCCCAAATTGAGTACCACAGAAAGAGCCATAATACCCATTAAAAACTAGCGGTCAAACAGGAAAATGGTTCCAATCGTTTTTCCACCATTCATATTCCCCACGGGGGATTTTAAAAACACTTGAAATAAGGGCTGTGTTTCTTGTCAGCTTACCCTGGCATGGTAAACTATTTGAATCATTATGGACCTCAGACCACACGTAGCAGGAATGTATTCAGAGCGCCCAAGCTAGCCACACATGCAGAGTGCGTTACGCGACTAAAAAAGGTATGTCTGAATAGCAAATATTGAGAAGTGCGAAGGAAAAGCATGAATTCCGAAATTGGGACCGAGTCCTAAGTGAATAGGCTTACTGTCCAATTTTTTAAATATGTTTCCGCCCGGTCTCGAACCGGGGACCTTTCGCGTGTTAAGCGAACGTGATAACCACTACACTACGGAAACCTAATGAGTGGAATTCAAAGGGTGTGACTGACTTTGGCTGGGTGGGACATTTATCGCTCTCAGAACCTAATGAAATCAGAAATTACTTAGTCCATTAATTAAGCAATAAGGCTTGAGAAGCCGGGAATTATTGTGTGCCGCCGGCTCTTGGAAGAGGCTTGGTGGTTCAAAACTTCTTCCATTTAAGAGTGATGGAAGCCACTGTGTTCTTGGGTACCTTCAATGCTGCAGAAATGACCAATCATTTGAATTTACCACAGGTGGACTCCAATCAAGTTAAAGAAATATCTAAGGATGATCAATGGAAACAGGATGGACCTGAGCTCAATTTCCAGCCTCATAGCAAAGGGTCTGAAAACGTATGTAAATAAGTTTTTTTTAAATATTTTTTTCATTAATAAAAACTATATGTTATCGCTTTGTCATTATGGGGTATTGTGTATAGTACCCATTAAAAACTAGCGGTCACATCAAGCAGCTGTAATGACAGAAAATAATCTAGGTAGACTGCAAGGTTTAGACAAAACTCAACTGTTTCAAACCAAATGCTAGCCTCTGGGCATTGGGAAATATTGAATATTACAAAATGTTTCCGCACGGTTTCGAACCGGGGACCTTTCGCGTGTGAGGCGAACGTGATAACCACTACACTACGGAAACCTAATGTGTGGAAAACTAAGGGTGTGACTGACTTTCGCGTGTGAGGCGAACGTGATAACCACTACACTACTGAAACTACAATACAAAAAGAGGAAGTCGTGGAAAATATTAGGAATGCCCACAAGTCTACCTCACATAATATCCCAAATTGAGTACCACAGAAAGAGCCATAATACCCATTAAAAACTAGCGGTCAAACAGGAAAATGGTTCCAATCGTTTTTCCACCATTCATATTCCCCACGGGGGATTTTAAAAACACTTGAAATAAGGGCTGTGTTTCTTGTCAGCTTACCCTGGCATGGTAAACTATTTGAATCATTATGGACCTCAGACCACACGTAGCAGGAATGTATTCAGAGCGCCCAAGCTAGCCACACATGCAGAGTGCGTTACGCGACTAAAAAAGGTATGTCTGAATAGCAAATATTGAGAAGTGCGAAGGAAAAGCATGAATTCCGAAATTGGGACAGAGTCCTAAGTGAATAGGCTTACTGTCCAATTTTTTAAAATATGTTTCCGCCCGGTCTCGAACCGGGGACCTTTCGCGTGTTAAGCGAACGTGATAACCACTACACTACAGAAACCTAATGAGTGGAATTCAAAGGGTGTGACTGACTTTGGCTGGGTGGGACATTTATCGCTCTCAGAACCTAATGAAATCAGAAATTACTTAGTCCATTAATTAAGCAATAAGGCTTGAGAAGCCGGGAATTATTGTGTGCCGCCGGCTCTTGGAAGAGGCTTGGTGGTTCAAAACTTCTTCCATTTAAGAGTGATGGAAGCCACTGTGTTCTTGGGTACCTTCAATGCTGCAGAAATGACCAATCATTTGAATTTACCACAGGTGGACTCCAATCAAGTTAAAGAAATATCTAAGGATGATCAATGGAAACAGGATGGACCTGAGCTCAATTTCCAGCCTCATAGCAAAGGGTCTGAAAACGTATGTAAATAAGTTTTTTTTAAATATTTTTTTCATTAATAAAAACTATATGTTATCGCTTTGTCATTATGGGGTATTGTGTATAGTACCCATTAAAAACTAGCGGTCACATCAAGCAGCTGTAATGACAGAAAATAATCTAGGTAGACTGCAAGGTTTAGACAAAACTCAACTGTTTCAAACCAAATGCTAGCCTCTGGGCATTGGGAAATATTGAATATTACAAAATGTTTCCGCACGGTTTCGAACCGGGGACCTTTCGCGTGTGAGGCGAACGTGATAACCACTACACTACGGAAACCTAATGTGTGGAAAACTAAGGGTGTGACTGACTTTCGCGTGTGAGGCGAACGTGATAACCACTACACTACTGAAACTACAATACAAAAAGAGGAAGTCGTGGAAAATATTAGGAATGCCCACAAGTCTACCTCACATAATATCCCAAATTGAGTACCACAGAAAGAGCCATAATACCCATTAAAAACTAGCGGTCAAACAGGAAAATGGTTCCAATCGTTTTTCCACCATTCATATTCCCCACGGGGGATTTTAAAAACACTTGAAATAAGGGCTGTGTTTCTTGTCAGCTTACCCTGGCATGGTAAACTATTTGAATCATTATGGACCTCAGACCACACGTAGCAGGAATGTATTCAGAGCGCCCAAGCTAGCCACACATGCAGAGTGCGTTACGCGACTAAAAAAGGTATGTCTGAATAGCAAATATTGAGAAGTGCGAAGGAAAAGCATGAATTCCGAAATTGGGACCGAGTCCTAAGTGAATAGGCTTACTGTCCAATTTTTTAAATATGTTTCCGCCCGGTCTCGAACCGGGGACCTTTCGCGTGTTAAGCGAACGTGATAACCACTACACTACAGAAACCTAATGAGTGGAATTCAAAGGGTGTGACTGACTTTGGCTGGGTGGGACATTTATCGCTCTCAGAACCTAATGAAATCAGAAATTACTTAGTCCATTAATTAAGCAATAAGGCTTGAGAAGCCGGGAATTATTGTGTGCCGCCGGCTCTTGGAAGAGGCTTGGTGGTTCAAAACTTCTTCCATTTAAGAGTGATGGAAGCCACTGTGTTCTTGGGTACCTTCAATGCTGCAGAAATGACCAATCATTTGAATTTACCACAGGTGGACTCCAATCAAGTTAAAGAAATATCTAAGGATGATCAATGGAAACAGGATGGACCTGAGCTCAATTTCCAGCCTCATAGCAAAGGGTCTGAAAACGTATGTAAATAAGTTTTTTTTAAATATTTTTTTCATTAATAAAAACTATATGTTATCGCTTTGTCATTATGGGGTATTGTGTATAGTACCCATTAAAAACTAGCGGTCACATCAAGCAGCTGTAATGACAGAAAATAATCTAGGTAGACTGCAAGGTTTAGACAAAACTCAACTGTTTCAAACCAAATGCTAGCCTCTGGGCATTGGGAAATATTGAATATTACAAAATGTTTCCGCACGGTTTCGAACCGGGGACCTTTCGCGTGTGAGGCGAACGTGATAACCACTACACTACGGAAACCTAATGTGTGGAAAACTAAGGGTGTGACTGACTTTCGCGTGTGAGGCGAACGTGATAACCACTACACTACTGAAACTACAATACAAAAAGAGGAAGTCGTGGAAAATATTAGGAATGCCCACAAGTCTACCTCACATAATATCCCAAATTGAGTACCACAGAAAGAGCCATAATACCCATTAAAAACTAGCGGTCAAACAGGAAAATGGTTCCAATCGTTTTTCCACCATTCATATTCCCCACGGGGGATTTTAAAAACACTTGAAATAAGGGCTGTGTTTCTTGTCAGCTTACCCTGGCATGGTAAACTATTTGAATCATTATGGACCTCAGACCACACGTAGCAGGAATGTATTCAGAGCGCCCAAGCTAGCCACACATGCAGAGTGCGTTACGCGACTAAAAAAGGTATGTCTGAATAGCAAATATTGAGAAGTGCGAAGGAAAAGCATGAATTCCGAAATTGGGACAGAGTCCTAAGTGAATAGGCTTACTGTCCAATTTTTTAAAATATGTTTCCGCCCGGTCTCGAACCGGGGACCTTTCGCGTGTTAAGCGAACGTGATAACCACTACACTACGGAAACCTAATGAGTGGAATTCAAAGGGTGTGACTGACTTTGGCTGGGTGGGACATTTATCGCTCTCAGAACCTAATGAAATCAGAAATTACTTAGTCCATTAATTAAGCAATAAGGCTTGAGAAGCCGGGAATTATTGTGTGCCGCCGGCTCTTGGAAGAGGCTTGGTGGTTCAAAACTTCTTCCATTTAAGAGTGATGGAAGCCACTGTGTTCTTGGGTACCTTCAATGCTGCAGAAATGACCAATCATTTGAATTTACCACAGGTGGACTCCAATCAAGTTAAAGAAATATCTAAGGATGATCAATGGAAACAGGATGGACCTGAGCTCAATTTCCAGCCTCATAGCAAAGGGTCTGAAAACGTATGTAAATAAGTTTTTTTTAAATATTTTTTTCATTAATAAAAACTATATGTTATCGCTTTGTCATTATGGGGTATTGTGTATAGTACCCATTAAAAACTAGCGGTCACATCAAGCAGCTGTAATGACAGAAAATAATCTAGGTAGACTGCAAGGTTTAGACAAAACTCAACTGTTTCAAACCAAATGCTAGCCTCTGGGCATTGGGAAATATTGAATATTACAAAATGTTTCCGCACGGTTTCGAACCGGGGACCTTTCGCGTGTGAGGCGAACGTGATAACCACTACACTACGGAAACCTAATGTGTGGAAAACTAAGGGTGTGACTGACTTTCGCGTGTGAGGCGAACGTGATAACCACTACACTACTGAAACTACAATACAAAAAGAGGAAGTCGTGGAAAATATTAGGAATGCCCACAAGTCTACCTCACATAATATCCCAAATTGAGTACCACAGAAAGAGCCATAATACCCATTAAAAACTAGCGGTCAAACAGGAAAATGGTTCCAATCGTTTTTCCACCATTCATATTCCCCACGGGGGATTTTAAAAACACTTGAAATAAGGGCTGTGTTTCTTGTCAGCTTACCCTGGCATGGTAAACTATTTGAATCATTATGGACCTCAGACCACACGTAGCAGGAATGTATTCAGAGCGCCCAAGCTAGCCACACATGCAGAGTGCGTTACGCGACTAAAAAAGGTATGTCTGAATAGCAAATATTGAGAAGTGCGAAGGAAAAGCATGAATTCCGAAATTGGGACCGAGTCCTAAGTGAATAGGCTTACTGTCCAATTTTTTAAAATATGTTTCCGCCCGGTCTCGAACCGGGGACCTTTCGCGTGTTAAGCGAACGTGATAACCACTACACTACAGGAAACCTAATGAGTGGAATTCAAAGGGTGTGACTGACTTTGGCTGGGTGGGACATTTATCGCTCTCAGAACCTAATGAAATCAGAAATTACTTAGTCCATTAATTAAGCAATAAGGCTTGAGAAGCCGGGAATTATTGTGTGCCGCCGGCTCTTGGAAGAGGCTTGGTGGTTCAAAACTTCTTCCATTTAAGAGTGATGGAAGCCACTGTGTTCTTGGGTACCTTCAATGCTGCAGAAATGACCAATCATTTGAATTTACCACAGGTGGACTCCAATCAAGTTAAAGAAATATCTAAGGATGATCAATGGAAACAGGATGGACCTGAGCTCAATTTCCAGCCTCATAGCAAAGGGTCTGAAAACGTATGTAAATAAGTTTTTTTTAAATATTTTTTTCATTAATAAAAACTATATGTTATCGCTTTGTCATTATGGGGTATTGTGTATAGTACCCATTAAAAACTAGCGGTCACATCAAGCAGCTGTAATGACAGAAAATAATCTAGGTAGACTGCAAGGTTTAGACAAAACTCAACTGTTTCAAACCAAATGCTAGCCTCTGGGCATTGGGAAATATTGAATATTACAAAATGTTTCCGCACGGTTTCGAACCGGGGACCTTTCGCGTGTGAGGCGAACGTGATAACCACTACACTACGGAAACCTAATGTGTGGAAAACTAAGGGTGTGACTGACTTTCGCGTGTGAGGCGAACGTGATAACCACTACACTACTGAAACTACAATACAAAAAGAGGAAGTCGTGGAAAATATTAGGAATGCCCACAAGTCTACCTCACATAATATCCCAAATTGAGTACCACAGAAAGAGCCATAATACCCATTAAAAACTAGCGGTCAAACAGGAAAATGGTTCCAATCGTTTTTCCACCATTCATATTCCCCACGGGGGATTTTAAAAACACTTGAAATAAGGGCTGTGTTTCTTGTCAGCTTACCCTGGCATGGTAAACTATTTGAATCATTATGGACCTCAGACCACACGTAGCAGGAATGTATTCAGAGCGCCCAAGCTAGCCACACATGCAGAGTGCGTTACGCGACTAAAAAAGGTATGTCTGAATAGCAAATATTGAGAAGTGCGAAGGAAAAGCATGAATTCCGAAATTGGGACAGAGTCCTAAGTGAATAGGCTTACTGTCCAATTTTTTAAAATATGTTTCCGCCCGGTCTCGAACCGGGGACCTTTCGCGTGTTAAGCGAACGTGATAACCACTACACTACGGAAACCTAATGAGTGGAATTCAAAGGGTGTGACTGACTTTGGCTGGGTGGGACATTTATCGCTCTCAGAACCTAATGAAATCAGAAATTACTTAGTCCATTAATTAAGCAATAAGGCTTGAGAAGCCGGGAATTATTGTGTGCCGCCGGCTCTTGGAAGAGGCTTGGTGGTTCAAAACTTCTTCCATTTAAGAGTGATGGAAGCCACTGTGTTCTTGGGTACCTTCAATGCTGCAGAAATGACCAATCATTTGAATTTACCACAGGTGGACTCCAATCAAGTTAAAGAAATATCTAAGGATGATCAATGGAAACAGGATGGACCTGAGCTCAATTTCCAGCCTCATAGCAAAGGGTCTGAAAACGTATGTAAATAAGTTTTTTTTTAAATATTTTTTTCATTAATAAAAACTATATGTTATCGCTTTGTCATTATGGGGTATTGTGTATAGTACCCATTAAAAACTAGCGGTCACATCAAGCAGCTGTAATGACAGAAAATAATCTAGGTAGACTGCAAGGTTTAGACAAAACTCAACTGTTTCAAACCAAATGCTAGCCTCTGGGCATTGGGAAATATTGAATATTACAAAATGTTTCCGCACGGTTTCGAACCGGGGACCTTTCGCGTGTGAGGCGAACGTGATAACCACTACACTACGGAAACCTAATGTGTGGAAAACTAAGGGTGTGACTGACTTTCGCGTGTGAGGCGAACGTGATAACCACTACACTACTGAAACTACAATACAAAAAGAGGAAGTCGTGGAAAATATTAGGAATGCCCACAAGTCTACCTCACATAATATCCCAAATTGAGTACCACAGAAAGAGCCATAATACCCATTAAAAACTAGCGGTCAAACAGGAAAATGGTTCCAATCGTTTTTCCACCATTCATATTCCCCACGGGGGATTTTAAAAACACTTGAAATAAGGGCTGTGTTTCTTGTCAGCTTACCCTGGCATGGTAAACTATTTGAATCATTATGGACCTCAGACCACACGTAGCAGGAATGTATTCAGAGCGCCCAAGCTAGCCACACATGCAGAGTGCGTTACGCGACTAAAAAAGGTATGTCTGAATAGCAAATATTGAGAAGTGCGAAGGAAAAGCATGAATTCCGAAATTGGGACCGAGTCCTAAGTGAATAGGCTTACTGTCCAATTTTTTAAATATGTTTCCGCCCGGTCTCGAACCGGGGACCTTTCGCGTGTTAAGCGAACGTGATAACCACTACACTACAGAAACCTAATGAGTAGGAATTCAAAGGGTGTGACTGACTTTGGCTGGGTGGGACATTTATCGCTCTCAGAACCTAATGAAATCAGAAATTACTTAGTCCATTAATTAAGCAATAAGGCTTGAGAAGCCGGGAATTATTGTGTGCCGCCGGCTCTTGGAAGAGGCTTGGTGGTTCAAAACTTCTTCCATTTAAGAGTGATGGAAGCCACTGTGTTCTTGGGTACCTTCAATGCTGCAGAAATGACCAATCATTTGAATTTACCACAGGTGGACTCCAATCAAGTTAAAGAAATATCTAAGGATGATCAATGGAAACAGGATGGACCTGAGCTCAATTTCCAGCCTCATAGCAAAGGGTCTGAAAACGTATGTAAATAAGTTTTTTTTTAAATATTTTTTTCATTAATAAAAACTATATGTTATCGCTTTGTCATTATGGGGTATTGTGTATAGTACCCATTAAAAACTAGCGGTCACATCAAGCAGCTGTAATGACAGAAAATAATCTAGGTAGACTGCAAGGTTTAGACAAAACTCAACTGTTTCAAACCAAATGCTAGCCTCTGGGCATTGGGAAATATTGAATATTACAAAATGTTTCCGCACGGTTTCGAACCGGGGACCTTTCGCGTGTGAGGCGAACGTGATAACCACTACACTACGGAAACCTAATGTGTGGAAAACTAAGGGTGTGACTGACTTTCGCGTGTGAGGCGAACGTGATAACCACTACACTACTGAAACTACAATACAAAAAGAGGAAGTCGTGGAAAATATTAGGAATGCCCACAAGTCTACCTCACATAATATCCCAAATTGAGTACCACAGAAAGAGCCATAATACCCATTAAAAACTAGCGGTCAAACAGGAAAATGGTTCCAATCGTTTTTCCACCATTCATATTCCCCACGGGGGATTTTAAAAACACTTGAAATAAGGGCTGTGTTTCTTGTCAGCTTACCCTGGCATGGTAAACTATTTGAATCATTATGGACCTCAGACCACACGTAGCAGGAATGTATTCAGAGCGCCCAAGCTAGCCACACATGCAGAGTGCGTTACGCGACTAAAAAAGGTATGTCTGAATAGCAAATATTGAGAAGTGCGAAGGAAAAGCATGAATTCCGAAATTGGGACCGAGTCCTAAGTGAATAGGCTTACTGTCCAATTTTTTAAAATATGTTTCCGCCCGGTCTCGAACCGGGGACCTTTCGCGTGTTAAGCGAACGTGATAACCACTACACTACAGAAACCTAATGAGTGGAATTCAAAGGGTGTGACTGACTTTGGCTGGGTGGGACATTTATCGCTCTCAGAACCTAATGAAATCAGAAATTACTTAGTCCATTAATTAAGCAATAAGGCTTGAGAAGCCGGGAATTATTGTGTGCCGCCGGCTCTTGGAAGAGGCTTGGTGGTTCAAAACTTCTTCCATTTAAGAGTGATGGAAGCCACTGTGTTCTTGGGTACCTTCAATGCTGCAGAAATGACCAATCATTTGAATTTACCACAGGTGGACTCCAATCAAGTTAAAGAAATATCTAAGGATGATCAATGGAAACAGGATGGACCTGAGCTCAATTTCCAGCCTCATAGCAAAGGGTCTGAAAACGTATGTAAATAAGTTTTTTTTAAATATTTTTTTCATTAATAAAAACTATATGTTATCGCTTTGTCATTATGGGGTATTGTGTATAGTACCCATTAAAAACTAGCGGTCACATCAAGCAGCTGTAATGACAGAAAATAATCTAGGTAGACTGCAAGGTTTAGACAAAACTCAACTGTTTCAAACCAAATGCTAGCCTCTGGGCATTGGGAAATATTGAATATTACAAAATGTTTCCGCACGGTTTCGAACCGGGGACCTTTCGCGTGTGAGGCGAACGTGATAACCACTACACTACGGAAACCTAATGTGTGGAAAACTAAGGGTGTGACTGACTTTCGCGTGTGAGGCGAACGTGATAACCACTACACTACTGAAACTACAATACAAAAAGAGGAAGTCGTGGAAAATATTAGGAATGCCCACAAGTCTACCTCACATAATATCCCAAATTGAGTACCACAGAAAGAGCCATAATACCCATTAAAAACTAGCGGTCAAACAGGAAAATGGTTCCAATCGTTTTTCCACCATTCATATTCCCCACGGGGGATTTTAAAAACACTTGAAATAAGGGCTGTGTTTCTTGTCAGCTTACCCTGGCATGGTAAACTATTTGAATCATTATGGACCTCAGACCACACGTAGCAGGAATGTATTCAGAGCGCCCAAGCTAGCCACACATGCAGAGTGCGTTACGCGACTAAAAAAGGTATGTCTGAATAGCAAATATTGAGAAGTGCGAAGGAAAAGCATGAATTCCGAAATTGGGACCGAGTCCTAAGTGAATAGGCTTACTGTCCAATTTTTTTAAATATGTTTCCGCCCGGTCTCGAACCGGGGACCTTTCGCGTGTTAAGCGAACGTGATAACCACTACACTACAGAAACCTAATGAGAGGAATTCAAAGGGTGTGACTGACTTTGGCTGGGTGGGACATTTATCGCTCTCAGAACCTAATGAAATCAGAAATTACTTAGTCCATTAATTAAGCAATAAGGCTTGAGAAGCCGGGAATTATTGTGTGCCGCCGGCTCTTGGAAGAGGCTTGGTGGTTCAAAACTTCTTCCATTTAAGAGTGATGGAAGCCACTGTGTTCTTGGGTACCTTCAATGCTGCAGAAATGACCAATCATTTGAATTTACCACAGGTGGACTCCAATCAAGTTAAAGAAATATCTAAGGATGATCAATGGAAACAGGATGGACCTGAGCTCAATTTCCAGCCTCATAGCAAAGGGTCTGAAAACGTATGTAAATAAGTTTTTTTTTAAATATTTTTTTCATTAATAAAAACTATATGTTATCGCTTTGTCATTATGGGGTATTGTGTATAGTACCCATTAAAAACTAGCGGTCACATCAAGCAGCTGTAATGACAGAAAATAATCTAGGTAGACTGCAAGGTTTAGACAAAACTCAACTGTTTCAAACCAAATGCTAGCCTCTGGGCATTGGGAAATATTGAATATTACAAAATGTTTCCGCACGGTTTCGAACCGGGGACCTTTCGCGTGTGAGGCGAACGTGATAACCACTACACTACGGAAACCTAATGTGTGGAAAACTAAGGGTGTGACTGACTTTCGCGTGTGAGGCGAACGTGATAACCACTACACTACTGAAACTACAATACAAAAAGAGGAAGTCGTGGAAAATATTAGGAATGCCCACAAGTCTACCTCACATAATATCCCAAATTGAGTACCACAGAAAGAGCCATAATACCCATTAAAAACTAGCGGTCAAACAGGAAAATGGTTCCAATCGTTTTTCCACCATTCATATTCCCCACGGGGGATTTTAAAAACACTTGAAATAAGGGCTGTGTTTCTTGTCAGCTTACCCTGGCATGGTAAACTATTTGAATCATTATGGACCTCAGACCACACGTAGCAGGAATGTATTCAGAGCGCCCAAGCTAGCCACACATGCAGAGTGCGTTACGCGACTAAAAAAGGTATGTCTGAATAGCAAATATTGAGAAGTGCGAAGGAAAAGCATGAATTCCGAAATTGGGACCGAGTCCTAAGTGAATAGGCTTACTGTCCAATTTTTTAAATATGTTTCCGCCCGGTCTCGAACCGGGGACCTTTCGCGTGTTAAGCGAACGTGATAACCACTACACTACAGAAACCTAATGAGTGGAATTCAAAGGGTGTGACTGACTTTGGCTGGGTGGGACATTTATCGCTCTCAGAACCTAATGAAATCAGAAATTACTTAGTCCATTAATTAAGCAATAAGGCTTGAGAAGCCGGGAATTATTGTGTGCCGCCGGCTCTTGGAAGAGGCTTGGTGGTTCAAAACTTCTTCCATTTAAGAGTGATGGAAGCCACTGTGTTCTTGGGTACCTTCAATGCTGCAGAAATGACCAATCATTTGAATTTACCACAGGTGGACTCCAATCAAGTTAAAGAAATATCTAAGGATGATCAATGGAAACAGGATGGACCTGAGCTCAATTTCCAGCCTCATAGCAAAGGGTCTGAAAACGTATGTAAATAAGTTTTTTTTTAAATATTTTTTTCATTAATAAAAACTATATGTTATCGCTTTGTCATTATGGGGTATTGTGTATAGTACCCATTAAAAACTAGCGGTCACATCAAGCAGCTGTAATGACAGAAAATAATCTAGGTAGACTGCAAGGTTTAGACAAAACTCAACTGTTTCAAACCAAATGCTAGCCTCTGGGCATTGGGAAATATTGAATATTACAAAATGTTTCCGCACGGTTTCGAACCGGGGACCTTTCGCGTGTGAGGCGAACGTGATAACCACTACACTACGGAAACCTAATGTGTGGAAAACTAAGGGTGTGACTGACTTTCGCGTGTGAGGCGAACGTGATAACCACTACACTACTGAAACTACAATACAAAAAGAGGAAGTCGTGGAAAATATTAGGAATGCCCACAAGTCTACCTCACATAATATCCCAAATTGAGTACCACAGAAAGAGCCATAATACCCATTAAAAACTAGCGGTCAAACAGGAAAATGGTTCCAATCGTTTTTCCACCATTCATATTCCCCACGGGGGATTTTAAAAACACTTGAAATAAGGGCTGTGTTTCTTGTCAGCTTACCCTGGCATGGTAAACTATTTGAATCATTATGGACCTCAGACCACACGTAGCAGGAATGTATTCAGAGCGCCCAAGCTAGCCACACATGCAGAGTGCGTTACGCGACTAAAAAAGGTATGTCTGAATAGCAAATATTGAGAAGTGCGAAGGAAAAGCATGAATTCCGAAATTGGGACCGAGTCCTAAGTGAATAGGCTTACTGTCCAATTTTTTTAAATATGTTTCCGCCCGGTCTCGAACCGGGGACCTTTCGCGTGTTAAGCGAACGTGATAACCACTACACTACAGAAACCTAATGAGTGGAATTCAAAGGGTGTGACTGACTTTGGCTGGGTGGGACATTTATCGCTCTCAGAACCTAATGAAATCAGAAATTACTTAGTCCATTAATTAAGCAATAAGGCTTGAGAAGCCGGGAATTATTGTGTGCCGCCGGCTCTTGGAAGAGGCTTGGTGGTTCAAAACTTCTTCCATTTAAGAGTGATGGAAGCCACTGTGTTCTTGGGTACCTTCAATGCTGCAGAAATGACCAATCATTTGAATTTACCACAGGTGGACTCCAATCAAGTTAAAGAAATATCTAAGGATGATCAATGGAAACAGGATGGACCTGAGCTCAATTTCCAGCCTCATAGCAAAGGGTCTGAAAACGTATGTAAATAAGTTTTTTTTTAAATATTTTTTTCATTAATAAAAACTATATGTTATCGCTTTGTCATTATGGGGTATTGTGTATAGTACCCATTAAAAACTAGCGGTCACATCAAGCAGCTGTAATGACAGAAAATAATCTAGGTAGACTGCAAGGTTTAGACAAAACTCAACTGTTTCAAACCAAATGCTAGCCTCTGGGCATTGGGAAATATTGAATATTACAAAATGTTTCCGCACGGTTTCGAACCGGGGACCTTTCGCGTGTGAGGCGAACGTGATAACCACTACACTACGGAAACCTAATGTGTGGAAAACTAAGGGTGTGACTGACTTTCGCGTGTGAGGCGAACGTGATAACCACTACACTACTGAAACTACAATACAAAAAGAGGAAGTCGTGGAAAATATTAGGAATGCCCACAAGTCTACCTCACATAATATCCCAAATTGAGTACCACAGAAAGAGCCATAATACCCATTAAAAACTAGCGGTCAAACAGGAAAATGGTTCCAATCGTTTTTCCACCATTCATATTCCCCACGGGGGATTTTAAAAACACTTGAAATAAGGGCTGTGTTTCTTGTCAGCTTACCCTGGCATGGTAAACTATTTGAATCATTATGGACCTCAGACCACACGTAGCAGGAATGTATTCAGAGCGCCCAAGCTAGCCACACATGCAGAGTGCGTTACGCGACTAAAAAAGGTATGTCTGAATAGCAAATATTGAGAAGTGCGAAGGAAAAGCATGAATTCCGAAATTGGGACCGAGTCCTAAGTGAATAGGCTTACTGTCCAATTTTTTAAATATGTTTCCGCCCGGTCTCGAACCGGGGACCTTTCGCGTGTTAAGCGAACGTGATAACCACTACACTACAGAAACCTAATGAGTGGAATTCAAAGGGTGTGACTGACTTTGGCTGGGTGGGACATTTATCGCTCTCAGAACCTAATGAAATCAGAAATTACTTAGTCCATTAATTAAGCAATAAGGCTTGAGAAGCCGGGAATTATTGTGTGCCGCCGGCTCTTGGAAGAGGCTTGGTGGTTCAAAACTTCTTCCATTTAAGAGTGATGGAAGCCACTGTGTTCTTGGGTACCTTCAATGCTGCAGAAATGACCAATCATTTGAATTTACCACAGGTGGACTCCAATCAAGTTAAAGAAATATCTAAGGATGATCAATGGAAACAGGATGGACCTGAGCTCAATTTCCAGCCTCATAGCAAAGGGTCTGAAAACGTATGTAAATAAGTTTTTTTTTAAATATTTTTTTCATTAATAAAAACTATATGTTATCGCTTTGTCATTATGGGGTATTGTGTATAGTACCCATTAAAAACTAGCGGTCACATCAAGCAGCTGTAATGACAGAAAATAATCTAGGTAGACTGCAAGGTTTAGACAAAACTCAACTGTTTCAAACCAAATGCTAGCCTCTGGGCATTGGGAAATATTGAATATTACAAAATGTTTCCGCACGGTTTCGAACCGGGGACCTTTCGCGTGTGAGGCGAACGTGATAACCACTACACTACGGAAACCTAATGTGTGGAAAACTAAGGGTGTGACTGACTTTCGCGTGTGAGGCGAACGTGATAACCACTACACTACTGAAACTACAATACAAAAAGAGGAAGTCGTGGAAAATATTAGGAATGCCCACAAGTCTACCTCACATAATATCCCAAATTGAGTACCACAGAAAGAGCCATAATACCCATTAAAAACTAGCGGTCAAACAGGAAAATGGTTCCAATCGTTTTTCCACCATTCATATTCCCCACGGGGGATTTTAAAAACACTTGAAATAAGGGCTGTGTTTCTTGTCAGCTTACCCTGGCATGGTAAACTATTTGAATCATTATGGACCTCAGACCACACGTAGCAGGAATGTATTCAGAGCGCCCAAGCTAGCCACACATGCAGAGTGCGTTACGCGACTAAAAAAGGTATGTCTGAATAGCAAATATTGAGAAGTGCGAAGGAAAAGCATGAATTCCGAAATTGGGACCGAGTCCTAAGTGAATAGGCTTACTGTCCAATTTTTTAAAATATGTTTCCGCCCGGTCTCGAACCGGGGACCTTTCGCGTGTTAAGCGAACGTGATAACCACTACACTACGGAAACCTAATGAGTGGAATTCAAAGGGTGTGGACTGACTTTGGCTGGGTGGGACATTTATCGCTCTCAGAACCTAATGAAATCAGAAATTACTTAGTCCATTAATTAAGCAATAAGGCTTGAGAAGCCGGGAATTATTGTGTGCCGCCGGCTCTTGGAAGAGGCTTGGTGGTTCAAAACTTCTTCCATTTAAGAGTGATGGAAGCCACTGTGTTCTTGGGTACCTTCAATGCTGCAGAAATGACCAATCATTTGAATTTACCACAGGTGGACTCCAATCAAGTTAAAGAAATATCTAAGGATGATCAATGGAAACAGGATGGACCTGAGCTCAATTTCCAGCCTCATAGCAAAGGGTCTGAAAACGTATGTAAATACGTTTTTTTTTAAATATTTTTTTCATTAATAAAAACTATATGTTATCGCTTTGTCATTATGGGGTATTGTGTATAGTACCCATTAAAAACTAGCGGTCACATCAAGCAGCTGTAATGACAGAAAACAATCTACATTTTAGTTTGTTTTACCTTGGATTATATTGCCATTTATTTGGATATATCCATTACAATGACCCTGATAAATGAATTTGCCTGGCTCAGAGAAGCTGTCAGTCTGGTCACATTCATACAGATCGCACGGAGGAGGTCCCCCAAAAAACGGCAACATTGATCCACAGGTCGGAGAGCTAGACAGCAAGGTTTAGACAAACCTCAACTGTTTCAAACCAAATGTTAGCCTCTGGGCATTGGGAAATATTGAATATTACAAAATGTTTCCGCCCGGTTTCGAACCGGGGACCTTTCGCGTGTGAAGCGAACGTGATAACCACTACACTACGGAAACCTAATGTGTGGAAAACTAAGGGTGTGACTGACTTTCGCGTGTGAGGCGAACGTGATAACCACTACACTACTGAAACTACAATACAAAAAGAGGAAGTCGTGGAAAATATTAGGAATGCCCACAAGTCTACCTCACATAATATCCCAAATTGAGTACCACAGCAAGAGCCATAATATCCATTAAAAACTAGCGGTCAAACAGGAAAATGCTTCCAATCGTTTTTCCACCATTCATGTTCCCCACGGGGGATTTTAAAAACACTTGAAATAAGGGCTGTGTTTCTTGTCGGCTTACCCTGGCATGGTAAACTATTTGAATCATTATGGACCTCAGACCACACGTAGCAGGAATGTATTCAGAGCGCCCAAGCTAGCCACACATGCAGAGTGCGTTACGCGACTAAAAAAGGTATGTCTGAATAACAAATATTGAGAAGTGCGAAGGAAAAGCATGAATTCCGAAATTGGGACCGAGTCCTAAGTGAATAGGCTTACTGTCCAATTTTTTTAAATATGTTTCCGCCCGGTCTCGAACCGGGGACCTTTCGCGTGTTAAGCGAACGTGATAACTACTACACTACGGAAACCTAATGAGTGGAATTCAAAGGGTGTGGCTGACTTTGGCTGGGTGGGACATTTATCGCTCTCAGAACCTAATGAAGTCAGAAATTACTTAGTCCATTAATTAAGCAATAAGGCTTGAGAAGCCGGGAATTATTGTGTGCCGCCGGCTCTTGGAAGAGGCTTGGTGGTTCAAAACTTCTTCCATTTAAGAGTGATGGAAGCCACTGTGTTCTTGGGTACCTTCAATGCTGCAGAAATGACCAATCATTTGAATTTACCACAGGTGGACTCCAATCAAGTTAAAGAAATATCTAAGGATGATCAATGGAAACAGGATGGACCTGAGCTCCATTTCCAGCCTCATAGCAAATGGTCTGAAAACGTATGTAAATAAGTTTTTTTTTAAATATTTTTTTCATTAATAAAAACTATATGTTATCGCTTTGTCATTATGGGGTATTGTGTATAGTACCCATTAACAACTAGCGGTCACATCAAGCAGCTGTAATGACAGAAAACAATCTACATTTTAGTTTGTTTTACCTTGGATTATATTGCCATTTATTTGGATATATCCATTACAATGACCCTGATAAATGAATTTGCCTGGCTCAGAGAAGCTGTCAGTCTGGTCACATTCATACAGATCGCACGGAGGAGGTCCCCCAAAAAACGGCAACATTGATCCACAGGTCGGAGAGGTAGACAGCAAGGTTTAGACAAATCTCAACTGTTTCAAACCAAATGTTAGCCTCTGGGATTTGGGAAATATTGAATATTACAAAATGCTTCCGCCCGGTTTCGAACCGGGGACCTTTCGCGTGTGAGGCGAACGTGATAACCACTACACTACTGAAACTACAATACAAAAAGAGGAAGTCGTGGAAAATATTAGGAATGCCCACAAGTCTACCTCACATAATATCCCAAATTGAGTACCACAGAAAGAGCCATAATACCCATTAAAAACTAGCGGTCAAACAGGAAAATGGTTCCAATCGTTTTTCCACCATTCATATTCCCCACGGGGGATTTTAAAAACACTTGAAATAAGGGCTGTGTTTCTTGTCAGCTTACCCTGGCATGGTAAACTATTTGAATCATTATGGACCTCAGACCACACGTAGCAGGAATGTATTCAGAGCACCCAAGCTAGCCACACATGCAGAGTGCGTTATGTGACTAAAAAAGGTAAGTCTGAATAGCAAATATTGAGAAGTGTGAAGGAAAAGCATGAATTCCTAAATTGGGACCGAGTCCTAAGTGAATAGGCTTACTGTCCAATTTGTTCAAATGTGTTTCTGCCCGGTCTCGAACCGGGGACCTTTCGCGTGTCAAGCAAACGTGATAACCACTACACTACGGAAACCTAATGAGTGGAATTCAAAGGGTGTGGCTTACTTTGGCTGGGTGGGACATTTATCGCTCTCAGAACCTAATGAAATCAGAAATTACTTAGTCCATTAATTAAGCAATAAGGCTTGAGAAGCCGGGAATTATTGTGTGCCGCCGGCTCTTGGAAGAGGCTTGGTGGTTCAAAACTTCTTCCATTTAAGAGTGATGGAAGCCACTGTGTTCTTGGGTACCTTCAATGCTGCAGAAATGACCAATCATTTGAATTTACCACAGTTGGACTCCAATCAAGTTGAAGAAACATCTAAGGATGATCAATGGAAACAGGATGGACCTGAGCTCAATTTCCAGCCTCATAGCAAAGGGTCTGAAAACGTATGTAAATAAGTTTTTTTTTTAATTTTTTTTTCATTAATAAAAACTATATTTTATCGCTTTGTCATTATGGGGTATTGTGTATAGTACCCATTAAAAACTAGCGGTCACATCAAGCAGCTGTAATGACAGAAAACAATCAACATTTTTGTTTGTTTTACCTTGGATTATATTGCCATTTATTTGGATATATCCATTACAAATAATCTAGGTAGACTGCAAGGTTTAGACAAAACTCAACTGTTTCAAACCAAATGCTAGCCTCTGGGCATTGGGAAATATTGAATATTACAACATATTTCCGCACGGTTTCGAACCGGGGACCTTTCACGTGTGAGGCGAATGTGATAACCACTAGACTACGGAAACCTAATGTGTGGAAAACTAAGGGTGTGACTGACTTTCGCGTGTGATGCGAACGTGATAACCACTACACTACGGAAACCTAATGAGTGGAATTCAAAGGGTGTGGCTGACTTTGGCTGGGTGGGACATTTATCGCTCTCAGAACCTAATGAAATCAGAAATTACTTAGTCCATTAATTAAGCAATAAGGCTTGAGAAGCCAGAAATTATTGTGTGCCGCCGGCTCTTGGAAGAGGCTTGGTGGTTCAAAACTTCTTCCATAATTATCCTGTAAGGGAAGACCCCCCTGAAGTGGACAAAAATGAATGGCAAGTCATTGGCACCGGACAAACCATATACACATTGGTCAATACCACCCAATTGGACGTAAATTCGTGCAAAGTTGATGGCAAATGTCATATGGCTATTGCCAGTTGTAACACTTCAAAAATCCAACAGGGGGTGAGTGCGCTCCACCGTGGTTTTTCATATTGGAAATGGACATCAAGTCAACATCCAAAAGCAAAATTTTGAAAAATGATTTTTCTGTCAAAAATTATCACCCCTTAAAAAAGTGCTTTCTGGACCGTTTTTCAAAATTCAATTACACATGTATAAGAACTGTATCAACATACTTTTGTCCAATTTTATTAGCATAATATTTTTTTTTTTACATGCGCGTAAGAAATATGTTTTGTCCATTTGCAATATGAAGTCAAATGTCGAAAATGTGAACTTTTTTAAAAACTTATCACCCTCGTAAAAAAGTTCTTTCTGGACCGTTTTTCGAAATTGTTTCGATTTTATGTCAATTGTGTAAGAACTATATGAATATACATTTGTAAAATTGTATTATCATAATTTTTTTTTTACTTGTGCATAAGGAATATGATTTGTCCATTTGCAATATGATTTCATAGGAAGTCAAAAGTCAAAAGTCACTTTTTTTGGGGCCAAATACCATAAGAAATTTGACATGCTCAAAAATCCTGCAGAAATGCAAAATTGACTGGCCAGGTGAACTCGGGATGGCCTGGCAGTGATAGTTGCTCCTTTCCATCGCTCATTGTGTTGACTTCATCATGTCCATTTTGTGATGTTTTTTCACTGTTGAATCATATTGCAAGTGTACGGGCATTTGCAATATGGTTCAATGGGTATTTACCATAAGAAATTTGACATGCTCAAAAATCCTGCAGAAATGCAAAATTGACTGGCCAGATGAACTCGGGATGGCCTGGCAGTGATAGTTGCTCCTTTCCATCGCTCATTGTGTTGACTTCATCATGTCCATTTTGTGATGTTTTTTCACTGTTGAATCATATTGCAAGTGTACGGGCATTTGCAATATGCTTCAATGGGCATTTACCATAAGAAATTTGACATGCTCAAAAATCCTGCAGAAATGCAAAATTGACTGGCCAGATGAACTCGGGATGGCCTGGCAGTGATAGTTGCTCCTTTCCATCGCTCATTGTGTTGACTTCATCATGTCCATTTTGTGATGTTTTTTCACTGTTGAATCATATTGCAAGTGTACGTGCATTGTTGTGCAACTGGTAACCCAAAAATAAAAATATGGTGATTTCATTATGTCCATTTGTTTATGTTTTCTTACTTTTGCAAAGTCACTGTGCATTTGCAATATGGTTCAATGGGCAGGTACCATCACGAATTTGTCATGCTATAAAAATCCTGCAGGAATGTGAAATTGACTGGCCCGATGAACTCGGGATGGCTGGGCAGTGATTCTGGTTAATCTCAGTCGCTCGTTAGGGTTGATTTCAGAATGTCACTTTGGTGATGGTACCTCACTGTTTAAACATATTGCAAATGGACAAGAGTCACCAGCAAGTCACCGTCCGTCAGTCAATTAGATATCATTCTGACACCAAACTGATACAAACTGACACCAAACCCACTTTTTCCAACTCGTTTAGTAGCCAACTATCACATACTTCAGAGCTGGCCCAAAATTCACAACGCCTTCGGTTCAAACCATAAAAAAAACATAAAACACGTAGTTACGTTCTAGCTGCGGGTCCATTTCTTATGTTATGTGTAGGCCTAGCTGAGGCGACCCCGAATCCCAAGTTTCGGCTTGATCGGTCATTTGGTGTCCGAGCAAAACCCTAATTGGTGCTGAAAATCCACTTTTTTCCATGACTTGCTACGGGGTCCTTGAATGAGCTATCGGACAGAAACGTTGGGGTCCGTCTCTATGGAACGAGACGGTCGCAATGCACCTAGTCTTGCGTTTCTGAGACTTTTCTAAATGTCGTCATTTTCGTAACGGTCAAAATGAATTGAAGTCATTGCAAATGTACGAGGCTGTTTCTCGGTCCGAGAACCTTCTAGAGCCACGTAACTCACCACGCACTATTGACCGGAGGTCTAGAACAGGATTCTAAAGTTTCAGACAAAGCTAACTATTGCAGTCACTGTCTGTCTCTACGCACCCCAATACGTCCCTCCATCCAAGTTGTGTTTTAGTGTGATTTATTTTTCCTTTGAAATTTTATGGGAAAAATGACTGATTTACAGTTCATGGGGGTTGCCTAATCACATATATGAAGTTTTGGAAAGATCTGACTTTTTTAACCCCTCGAAACAGCCCAAGAGACACCAATTATGGCACTTCCGGTTGGCACAGGAAGCTATAAATCAACACATATCCTCATTGGGGTATGCTTTTACAGAATCCTGAGTTTTAAGTCCTTATGTTAAGAACTGACTGATTTACACAGGGTTGAATGCACTATGTCTATCAAACTGCAGGCAGGGTATGGGTATACACTTTTAGGGTGATTTTAACCACTTCCGGTTGCTCCAGGAAGCTTAGAATCGACACAGGTAGACCTCATAGTGGCTTGATGGACTGTTACCGAAGACAGGTTCATACGGCATTCATAACCCATATAGGCTTCAGGTTGAATTTAGGTGTGCAGGCAATGTATTCCAATGGGGAGAGAAGTCATTGTAATTTGTGAGATCAAAAAACCCTGTTTTACTGTTAAGGGTTAATGCCACACGGTCAAGGTTAGGCTTGCACAGATCGGGAGGACCTTAGGAACATTCCTGTGGTTGAATTGTCCTTCTAAACCTAACGGTTCCGCCGCTGTCACCCAAAAGCAAATGATGTTGTGGTGGAGGCTTCATTTTGGGCCTACTTTTCTAATGGTCGCTGCGCCTAGACCGAGCGAGCTACGGTCAAGCGGGATATCTCGTTGAACTCGGCACGGCCTAGAGATTATGTTTATGCCATTGCCTGCTCTCTGTGTCTTTGAGCACCGCACTTTATCACTCCATCCTTGCTGTGTGTGTATGTGAAAGCTTTTCTTTGACATCTGTTGGGAGAAATGACTGATTTACAGTTCATGAGGGTTACCTAGTCACACATATGAAGTTTTGGAGAGATGTGACTTTTCTAACCCTTCAAAACAGACAGTGTGACCCAATTAAAGGCACTTCCGGTTGGCACAGGAAGCTATAAGTAAACACATGTCTTGATTGACATAGACACTTACAGAATCCTGAGTTTTAAGTCTTTAAGTTAAGAATTGACTGATCTACACAGGGTTGAATGCACTATGTCTATCAAACTGCAGGCAGTGTATGGATCAACACTGATAAGGTGATTTCAATCACTTCCGGTTGCTTCAGGAAGCTTAGAATTGGCACAGGTAGACCTCATAGTGGTCTGATGGACTGTCATAGAAGACAGGTTCATAAGGCATTCATAACCCACATAGGCTTCAGGTTGAATTTAGGGGTGCAGGCAATGTATTCCTATGTTGAGAGAAGTCAATGCAAACTCTTTGAAGTAAACACCTTCTTTTAACTATTAAGGGTTAATGCCACACAGTCAACGTTAGGCTTGCACGAATCGGGAGGACCTTAGGAACGTACCTGAGGTCGAATTGTGCTTCTCACCCTAACGGTTCTCTCACTGTCACCCAAAAGCAAATGACGTTGTGGGGCAGGCTTCATTTTGGGCCTACTTTTCTAATGGTCGCTGCGCTTAGACCGAGCGAGCTACGGTCAAGCGGGATATCTCGTTGAACTCGGCACGGCCTAGAGATTATGTTTATGCCATTGCCTGCTCTCTGTGTCTTTGAGCACCGCACTTTATCACTCCATCCTTGCTGTGTGTGTGTGTGAGAGCTTTTCTTTGACATCTGCTGGGAGAAATGACTGATTTACAGTTTAGGAGGGTTACCTAGTCACACATATGAAGTTTTGGAGAGATGTGACTTTTCTAACCCTTCAAAACAGACAGTGTGACCCAATTAAAGGCACTTCCGGTTGGCACAGGAAGCTATAAGTAAACACATGTCTTGATTGACATAGAAACTTAAAGAATCCTGAGTTTTAAGCCTTTAAGTTAAGAATTGACTGATCTACGATCTACACAGGGTTGAATGTAGTCATTTTCACCTTTGAAGGTTATGTACATCAAAACACCTTTTGGGTTAATTTAACCACTTCTGTTTGCTTCAGGAAGCTTAGAATTGGCACAGGTAGACCTCATAGTGGTCTGATGGACTGTCATAGAAGACAGGTTCATAAGGCATTCATAACCCACATAGGCTTCAGGTTGAATTTAGGGGTGCAGGCAATGTATTCCTATGGGGAGAGAAGTCAATGCAAACTCTTTGAAGTAAACACCTTCTTTTAACTATTAAGGGTTAATGCCACACGGTCAACGTTAGGCTTGCACGGATCGGGAGGACCTCAGGTACGTTCCTGAGGTCGAATTGTGCTTCTCACCTTAACGGTTCTCTCACTGTCACCCAAAAGCAAATGACATTGAGGGCCAGCCTTCATTTTGGGCCTACTTTTCTAATGGTCGCTGTGCTTAGACCGAGCGAGCTACGGTCAAGCGGGGCATCTTGTTGAACTCGGCACGGCCTAGAGAATATGGAAATGCCATTGTAGGCTTTGTGTGTCTTTAAGCACCGCACTTTGTCACTCCATCCTTGCTGTGTGTGTACTTCTGTGTGTGTGTGTGTGAGAGAGAGCTTTTCTTTGACATCTGTTGGGAGAAATGACTGCCTTACAGTTTATGGGGGTTGCCTAATCACACATATGAAGTTTTGAAAAGATCTGACCTTTTTAACCCTTGGAAAATGCCACTGTGACACCATTTAAGGCACTTCCGGTTGGCACAGGAAGCTATAAATAAACTCATATCCTGACTGAGGTATGCCTTTACATAATCCTGAGTTTTAAGTCTTTACGTTAAGAACTGAGTTGTTTACGGAGGGTTTAGGGAGTGTGTGTTATTTCAGAAAATCATAAAAAATCACAGAAATCTCGCAGAGCTCCGCAGCACACTTTAAAAAGATTCGTAAGAACACCCTGCAACTGGATCTGTAACCGTTGAAAAAAAAACACCTATCCGTGAACATCACCAATCTGTCGTTGTACGATTTCTCTTAAATGACGATAGATAAATGGCAGTTTTTTTTTTATTGACACCGGAGGCTCCTTGATTTTGACGTGAAGTGGAAAAATAATTTCTCTATTTTCATTTTGGACCTTTAATCCCAGATAAATGGCCATAACTCAAAAACCGTTGAGGCCTAGACGCCATCTTGTTCGGGGCCAACTGCCCGTTATGCCAAACCTACGCTCACCGAGTTTCGGCTTTGAAATATTTTCAGTTTTCGAGATAAGGCCCCGTCGTGAATCGTGATGTTTTGTCCAATAGCAATATGATTGCTTATGCCCTCTTGTGGGAATTTCCGGGACAGCGGCAAAATGACCAAAATCTTATTATTTTTGTAAAACGGAAACCGAATGTCCGACAAAGTTCATTTGATGACTTCCCGGTAGGTCCGGCCCTGACGCTCGGCCCGACGCCGTCCGCGAATTTTACAAACGATTTCGGACGTCTAGTAAGGGACCGTACATTTCCAATATGGACTTTCTCACTAACCATATGGCACCTGCCGAAATCTTCCCTTAAGGTATGTTAAGGCTATGGCAGAATACTGCCCCCGTTGGAGAAATGCGTGCCCATAGTAAACTGACAAAAAATCTGTAAAAAATTGCTAATATATGCATATAATAAATATTATTGAATAGAAAACACTCTAAAGCTTCTAAAACCGTTCAAATTATGTCTCTATGTAAAGCAGAACTCACAGGGCATCCATTCTTCCAAACTCTTTCTGTCATCAGAAATGTTGGCCCAACTTTGACGTCATCGCCCCCACCCTTCCCAACCAGCTACAGATCTGGAAACAGTTTCTATCTCTTCAGCACGATGTCCTCTTTCAATGGGGCGCGTCATTGTGAAGATTGCGCGCTCCCTCACCCTTTGGCGGGGCGAAACCCCAATAATACGTGCGCGCGTCTGCAAATTCTGTCTTTTGTTCCAAGATCCACCAAACGACGTAGGCTTCTGCTTTCGAGCTTATATCTTTTATATATGATTAAAACATGTTTTAGCTCGAATTTGAACTTAGTTTGACCAGTTTAGTCGACATATAATATGTAATTTTGAAGTTTCGATGCGCAACCCATAGATTTTTGAGTGCTTTTCAGCCGAAATTAGTCTCGTTTGATAACCCAAAGACACACATTTGAAAGGGAAACGCTGGTTTTGGTAAGTATGACTTCTTCCACGACTTCTGATCGAACAACGGCTAAGGTAAGGGAAGATTTATGTGGTTATTATGTGTTTCTGTGGACTCCGAAATAGCGAAGCCATATTGCTAATCTATGAGCGCCGTCTCATATTATTGACAAGTGAACGAATTCTGTAACGTTAAAAATAAATGTAACACAGCTGTTTTATTAAGAAGAAGTGTATCTTTCTAAGTATATGTAGAACATGTATATTTAGTCAACGTTTATGATGTGTATTTCTGTTATCTGGCAGAGTTATCATAATTTCTCCGGGCATTGTTGTAGCATTTTTTGGCCATGACCTTCTATGTAAACCGTGATATATGGATATAATTAGCATATTATTGAAAAAAACATAAATGTACTGTATAACATGTCCTATTCCTGTCATCTGATGAAGATTTTCAAAAGGTTAGTGAATTATTTTTCTTTTAATCCTGCTTTTGTGATTGCATCTATTGTTCTACAAAATGGCTATGTAAATTAGCCTATCTTTGGTGGTGGTTTGACATAAATATGTGCTATGTTTTCCCCTTAAAACATTTTAGAAATCTGACTTGGTGGCTAGATGAACAAGGTGTTTATCTTTCATTTGAGCTATTGGACTTGTTAATGTGTGGAGGTTAAATATTTCTAAGAATATTTTTTGCGTTCTGTGTGCCACTGTGTCAGTTGAGCAGTGGGGGAGGGTACCCCTAGCGGGACGTGTGGGGCCATGTAAGAGTGATGGAAACCACTGTGTTCTTGGGGACCTTCAATGCTGCAGAAATGACCAATCATTTGAATTTACCACAGGTGGACTCCAATCAAGTTGAAGAAACATCTAAGGATGATCAATGGAAACAGGATGGACCTGAGCTCAATTTCCAGCCTCATAGCAAAGGGTCTGAAAACGTATGTAAATAAGTTTTTTTTATTTTATATTTTTTTCATTAATAAAAACTATATGTTATCGCTTTGTCATTATGGGGTATTGTGTGGTTTTCCATTAAAAACTAGCCGTCACATCAAGCAGCTGTAATGACAGAAAACAATCTACATTTTTGTTTGTTTTACCTTGGATTATATTGCCATTTATTTGGATATATCCATTACAATGACCCTGATAAATGAATTTGCCTGGCTCAGAGAAGCTGTCAGTCTGGTCACATTCATACAGATCGCACGGACGAGGTCCCCCAAAAAACGGCAACATTGATCCACAGGTCGGAGAGCTAGACAGCAAGGTTTAGACAAACCTCAACTGTTTCAAACCAAATGTTAGCCTCTGGGCATTGGGAAATATTGAATATTACAAAATGTTTCCGCCCGGTTTCGAACCGGGGACCTTTCGCGCGTGAGGCGAACGTGATAACCACTACACTACGGAAACCTAATGAGTGGAATTCAAAGGGTGTGGCTGACTTTGGCTGGGTGGGACGTTTATCGCTCTCAGAACCTAATGAAATCAGAAATTACTTAGTCCATTAATTAAGCAATAAGGCTTGAGAAGCCGGGAATTATTGTGTGCCGCCGGCTCTTGGAAGAGGCTTGGTGGTTCAAAACTTCTTCCATTTAAGAGTGATGGAAGCCACTGTGTTCTTGGGTACCTTCAATGCTGCAGAAATGACCAATCATTTGAATTTACCACAGGTGGACTCCAATCAAGTTGAAGAAACATCTAAGGATGATCAATGGAAACAGGATGAACCTGAGCTCAATTTCCAGCCTCATAGCAAAGGGTCTGAAAACGTATGTATATAAGTTTTTTTTAAAATATTTTTTTCATTAATAAAAACTATATGTTATCGCTTTGTCATTATGGGGTATTGTGTATAGTACCCATTAACAACTAGCGGTCACATCAAGCAGCTGTAATGACAGAAAATAATCTAGGTAGACTGCAAGGTTTAGACAAAACTCAACTGTTTCAAACCAAATGCTAGCCTCTGGTCATTGGGAAATATTGAATATTACAAAATGTTTCCGCACGGTTTCGAACCGGGGACCTTTCGCGTGTGAGGCGAACGTGATAACCACTACACTACGGAAACCTAATGTGTGGAAAACTAAGGGTGTGACTGACTTTCGCGTGTGAGGCGAACGTGATAACCACTACACTACTGAAACTACAATACAAAAAGAGGAAGTCGTGGAAAATATTAGGAATGCCCACAAGTCTACCTCACATAATATCCCAAATTGAGTACCACAGAAAGAGCCATAATACCCATTAAAAACTAGCGGTCAAACAGGAAAATGGTTCCAATCGTTTTTCCACCATTCATATTCCCCACGGGGGATTTTAAAAACACTTGAAATAAGGGCTGTGTTTCTTGTCAGCTTACCCTGGCATGGTAAACTATTTGAATCATTATGGACCTCAGACCACACGTAGCAGGAATGTATTCAGAGCACCCAAGCTAGCCACACATGCAGAGTGCGTTACGCGACTAAAAAAGGTATTTCTGAATAGCAAATATTGAGAAGTGCGAAGGAAAAGCATGAATTCCAAAATTGGGACCGAGTCCTAAGTGAATAGGCTTACTGTCCAATTTTTTTAAATATGTTTCCGCCCGGTCTCGAACCGGGGACCTTTCGCGTGTTAAGCGAACTAGATAACCACTACACTACGGAAACCTAATTAGTGGCATTCAAAGGGTGTGGCTGACTTTGGCTGGGTGGGACATTTATCGCTCTCAGAACCTAATGAAATCAGAAATTACTTAGTCCATTAATTAAGCAATAAGGCTTGAGAAGCCGGGAATTATTGTGTGCCGCCGGCTCTTGGAAGAGGCTTGGTGGTTCAAAACTTCTTCCATTTAAGAGTGATGGAAGCCACTGTGTTCTTGGGTACCTTCAATGCTGCAGAAATGACCAATCATTTGAATTTACCACAGTTGGACTCCAATCAAGTTGAAGAAACATCTAAGGATGATCAATGGAAACAGGATGGACCTGAGCTCAATTTCCAGCCTCATAGCAAAGGGTCTGAAAACGTATGTAAATAAGTTTTTTTTTAAATATTTTTTTCATTAATAAAAACTATATGTTATCGCTTTGTCATTATGGGGTATTGTGTATAGTACCCATTAAAAACTAGCGGTCACATCAAGCAGCTGTAATGACAGAAAACAATCTACATTTTAGTTTGTTTTACCTTGGATTATATTGCCATTTATTTGGATATATCCATTACAATGACCCTGATAAATGAATTTGCCTGGCTCAGAGAAGCTGTCAGTCTGGTCACATTCACACAGATCGCACGGAGGAGGTCCCCCAAAAAACGGCAACATTGATCCACAGGTCGGAGAGGTAGACAGCAAGGTTTAGACAAATCTCAACTGTTTCAAACCAAATGTTAGCCTCTGGGCATTGGGAAATATTGAATATTACAAAATGCTTCCACCCGGTTTCGAACCGGGGACCTTCCGCATGTGAGGCGAACGTGATAACCACTACACTACGGAAACCTAACGAGTGGAATTCAAAGGGTGTGGCTGACTTTGGCTGGGTGGGACGTTTATCGCTCTCAGAACCTAATGAAATCAGAAATTACTTAGTCCATTAATTAAGCAATAAGGCTTGAGAAGCCGGGAATTATTGTGTGCCGCCGGCTCTTGGAAGAGGCTTGGTGGTTCAAAACTTCTTCCATTTAAGAGTGATGGAAGCCACTGTGTTCTTGGGTACCTTCAATGCTGCAGAAATGACCAATCATTTGAATTTGCCACAGGTGGACTCCAATCAAGTTGAAGAAACATCTAAGGATGATCAATGGAAACAGGATGAACCTGAGCTCAATTTCCAGCCTCATAGCAAAGGGTCTGAAAACGTATGTATATAAGTTTTTTTTTAAATATTATTTTCATTAATAAAAACTATATGTTATCGCTTTGTCATTATGGGGTATTGTGTATAGTACCCATTAACAACTAGCGGTCACATCAAGCAGCTGTAATGACAGAAAATAATCTAGGTAGACTGCAAGGTTTAGACAAAACTCAACTGTTTCAAACCAAATGCTAGCCTCTGGGCATTGGGAAATATTGAATATTACAAAATGTTTCCGCACGGTTTCGAACCGGGGACCTTTCGCGTGTGAGGCGAACGTGATAACCACTACACTACGGAAACCTAATGTGTGGAAAACTAAGGGTGTGACTGACTTTCGCGTGTGAGGCGAACGTGATAACCACTACACTACTGAAACTACAATACAAAAAGAGGAAGTCGTGGAAAATATTAGGAATGCCCACAAGTCTACCTCACATAATATCCCAAATTGAGTACCACAGAAAGAGCCATAATACCCATTAAAAACTAGCGGTCAAACAGGAAAATGGTTCCAATCGTTTTTCCACCATTCATATTCCCCACGGGGGATTTTAAAAACACTTGAAATAAGGGCTGTGTTTCTTGTCAGCTTACCCTGGCATGGTAAACTATTTGAATCATTATGGACCTCAGACCACACATAGCAGGAATGTATTCAGAGCGCCCAAGCTAGCCACACATGCAGAGTGCGTTACGCGACTAAAAAAGGTATGTCTGAATAGCAAATATTGAGAAGTGCGAAGGAAAAGCATGAATTCCGAAATTGGGACCGAGTCCTAAGTGAATAGGCTTACTGTCCAATTTCTTTAAATATGTTTCCGCCCGGTCTCGAACCGGGGACCTTTCACGTGTTAAGCGAACGTGATAACCACTACACTACAGAAACCTAATGAGCGGAATTCAAAGGGTGTGACTGACTTTGGCTGGGTGGGACATTTATCGCTCTCAGAACCTAATGAAATCAGAAATTACTTAGTCCATTAATTAAGCAATAAGGCTTGAGAAGCCGGGAATTATTGTGTGCCACCGGCTCTTGGAAGAGGCTTGGTGGTTCAAAACTTCTTCCATTTAAGAGTGATGGAAGCCACTGTGTTCTTGGGTACCTTCAATGCTGCAGAAATGACCAATCATTTGAATTTACCACAGGTGGACTCCAATCAAGTTAAAGAAATATCTAAGGATGATCAATGGAAACAGGATGGACCTGAACTCAATTTCCAGCCTCATAGCAAAGGGTCTGAAAACGTATAGAAATAGTTTTTTTTTAAATATTTTTTTCATTAATAAAAACTATATGTTATCGCTTTGTCATTATGGGGTATTGTGTATAGTATCCATTAAAAACTAGCGGTCACATCAAGCAGCTGTAATGACAGAAAACAATCTACATTTTAGTTTGTTTTACCTTGGATTATATTGCCATTTATTTGGATATATCCATTACAATGACCCTGATAAATGAATTTGCCTGGCTCAGAGAAGCTGTCAGTCTGGTCACATTCATACAGATCGCACGGAGGAGGTCCCCCAAAAAACGGCAACATTGATCCACAGGTCGGAGAGGTAGACAGCAAGGTTTAGACAAAACTCCACTGTTTCAAACCAAATGTTAGCCTCTGGGCATTGGGAAATATTGAATATTACAAAATGCTTCCGTCCGGTTTCGAACCGGGGACCTTTCGCGTGTGAGGAGAACGTTATAACCACTACACTACGGAAACCTAATGAGTGGAATTCAAAGGGTGTGGCTGACTTTGGCTGGGTGGGACGTTTATCGCTCTCAGAACCTAATGAAATCAGAAATTACTTAGTCCATTAATTAAGCAATAAGGCTTGAGAAGCCGGGAATTATTGTGTGCCGCCGGCTCTTGGAAGAGGCTTGGTGGTTCAAAACTTCTTCCATTTAAGAGTGATGGAAGCCACTGTGTTCTTGGGTACCTTCAATGCTGCAGAAATGACCAATCATTTGAATTTACCACAGGTGGACTCCAATCAAGTTGAAGAAACATCTAAGGATGATCAATGGAAACAGGATGAACCTGAGCTCAATTTCCAGCCTCATAGCAAAGGGTCTGAAAACGTATGTAAATAAGTTTTTTTTTAAATATTTTTTTCATTAATAAAAACTATATGTTATCGCTTTGTCATTATGGGGTATTGTGTATAGTACCCATTAACAACTAGCGGTCACAGCAAGCAGCTGTAATGACAGAAAATAATCTAGGTAGACTGCAAGGTTTAGACAAAACTCAACTGTTTCAAACCAAATGCTAGCCTCTGGGCATTGGGAAATATTGAATATTACAAAATGTTTCCGCACGGTTTCGAACCGGGGACCTTTCGCGTGTGAGGCGAATGTGATAACCACTACACTACGGAAACCTAATGTGTGGAAAACTAAGGGTGTGACTGACTTTCGCGTGTGAGGCGAACGTGATAACCACTACACTACTGAAACTACAATACAAAAAGAGGAAGTCGTGGAAAATATTAGGAATGCCCACAAGTCTACCTCACATAATATCCCAAATTGAGTACCACAGAAAGAGCCATAATACCCATTAAAAACTAGCGGTCAAACAGGAAAATGGTTCCAATCGTTTTTCCACCATTCATATTCCCCACGGGGGATTTTAAAAACACTTGAAATAAGGGCTGTGTTTCTTGTCAGCTTACCCTGGCATGGTAAACTATTTGAATCATTATGGACCTCAGACCACACGTAGCAGGAATGTATTCAGAGCGCCCAAGCTAGCCACACATGCAGAGTGCGTTACGCGACTAAAAAAGGTATGTCTGAATAGCAAATATTGAGAAGTGCGAAGGAAAAGCATGAATTCTGAAATTGGGACCGAGTCCTAAGTGAATAGGCTTACTGTCCAATTTTTTTAAATATGTTTCCGCCCGGTCTCGAACCGGGGACCTTTCGCGTGTTAAGCGAACGTGATAACCACTACACTACAGAAACCTAATGAGAGGTATTCAAAGGGTGTGACTGACTTTGGCTGGGTGGGACATTTATCGCTCTCAGAACCTAATGAAATCAGAAATTACTTAGTCCATTAATTAAGCAATAAGGCTTGAGAAGCCGGGAATTATTGTGTGCCGCCGGCTCTTGGAAGAGGCTTGGTGGTTCAAAACTTCTTCCATTTAAGAGTGATGGAAGCCACTGTGTTCTTGGGTACCTTCAATGCTGCAGAAATGACCAATCATTTGAATTTACCACAGGTGGACTCCAATCAAGTTAAAGAAATATCTAAGGATGATCAATGGAAACAGGATGGACCTGAGCTCAATTTCCAGCCTCATAGCAAAGGGTCTGAAAACGTATGTAAATAAGTTTTTTTTTAAATATTTTTTTCATTAATAAAAACTATATGTTATCGCTTTGTCATTATGGGGTATTGTGTATAGTACCCATTAAAAACTAGCGGTCACATCAAGCAGCTGTAATGACAGAAAATAATCTAGGTAGACTGCAAGGTTTAGACAAAACTCAACTGTTTCAAACCAAATGCTAGCCTCTGGGCATTGGGAAATATTGAATATTACAAAATGTTTCCGCACGGTTTCGAACCGGGGACCTTTCGCGTGTGAGGCGAATGTGATAACCACTACACTACGGAAACCTAATGTGTGGAAAACTAAGGGTGTGACTGACTTTCGCGTGTGAGGCGAACGTGATAACCACTACACTACTGAAACTACAATACAAAAAGAGGAAGTCGTGGAAAATATTAGGAATGCCCACAAGTCTACCTCACATAATATCCCAAATTGAGTACCACAGAAAGAGCCATAATACCCATTAAAAACTAGCGGTCAAACAGGAAAATGGTTCCAATCGTTTTTCCACCATTCATATTCCCCACGGGGGATTTTAAAAACACTTGAAATAAGGGCTGTGTTTCTTGTCAGCTTACCCTGGCATGGTAAACTATTTGAATCATTATGGACCTCAGACCACACGTAGCAGGAATGTATTCAGAGCGCCCAAGCTAGCCACACATGCAGAGTGCGTTACGCGACTAAAAAAGGTATGTCTGAATAGCAAATATTGAGAAGTGCGAAGGAAAAGCATGAATTCCGAAATTGGGACCGAGTCCTAAGTGAATAGGCTTACTGTCCAATTTTTTAAAATATGTTTCCGCCCGGTCTCGAACCGGGGACCTTTCGCGTGTTAAGCGAACGTGATAACCACTACACTACAGAAACCTAATGAGAGGAATTCAAAGGGTGTGACTGACTTTGGCTGGGTGGGACATTTATCGCTCTCAGAACCTAATGAAATCAGAAATTACTTAGTCCATTAATTAAGCAATAAGGCTTGAGAAGCCGGGAATTATTGTGTGCCGCCGGCTCTTGGAAGAGGCTTGGTGGTTCAAAACTTCTTCCATTTAAGAGTGATGGAAGCCACTGTGTTCTTGGGTACCTTCAATGCTGCAGAAATGACCAATCATTTGAATTTACCACAGGTGGACTCCAATCAAGTTAAAGAAATATCTAAGGATGATCAATGGAAACAGGATGGACCTGAGCTCAATTTCCAGCCTCATAGCAAAGGGTCTGAAAACGTATGTAAATAAGTTTTTTTTTAAATATTTTTTTCATTAATAAAAACTATATGTTATCGCTTTGTCATTATGGGGTATTGTGTATAGTACCCATTAAAAACTAGCGGTCACATCAAGCAGCTGTAATGACAGAAAATAATCTAGGTAGACTGCAAGGTTTAGACAAAACTCAACTGTTTCAAACCAAATGCTAGCCTCTGGGCATTGGGAAATATTGAATATTACAAAATGTTTCCGCACGGTTTCGAACCGGGGACCTTTCGCGTGTGAGGCGAACGTGATAACCACTACACTACGGAAACCTAATGTGTGGAAAACTAAGGGTGTGACTGACTTTCGCGTGTGAGGCGAACGTGATAACCACTACACTACTGAAACTACAATACAAAAAGAGGAAGTCGTGGAAAATATTAGGAATGCCCACAAGTCTACCTCACATAATATCCCAAATTGAGTACCACAGAAAGAGCCATAATACCCATTAAAAACTAGCGGTCAAACAGGAAAATGGTTCCAATCGTTTTTCCACCATTCATATTCCCCACGGGGGATTTTAAAAACACTTGAAATAAGGGCTGTGTTTCTTGTCAGCTTACCCTGGCATGGTAAACTATTTGAATCATTATGGACCTCAGACCACACGTAGCAGGAATGTATTCAGAGCGCCCAAGCTAGCCACACATGCAGAGTGCGTTACGCGACTAAAAAAGGTATGTCTGAATAGCAAATATTGAGAAGTGCGAAGGAAAAGCATGAATTCCGAAATTGGGACCGAGTCCTAAGTGAATAGGCTTACTGTCCAATTTTTTAAAATATGTTTCCGCCCGGTCTCGAACCGGGGACCTTTCGCGTGTTAAGCGAACGTGATAACCACTACACTACAGAAACCTAATGAGAGGAATTCAAAGGGTGTGACTGACTTTGGCTGGGTGGGACATTTATCGCTCTCAGAACCTAATGAAATCAGAAATTACTTAGTCCATTAATTAAGCAATAAGGCTTGAGAAGCCGGGAATTATTGTGTGCCGCCGGCTCTTGGAAGAGGCTTGGTGGTTCAAAACTTCTTCCATTTAAGAGTGATGGAAGCCACTGTGTTCTTGGGTACCTTCAATGCTGCAGAAATGACCAATCATTTGAATTTACCACAGGTGGACTCCAATCAAGTTAAAGAAATATCTAAGGATGATCAATGGAAACAGGATGGACCTGAGCTCAATTTCCAGCCTCATAGCAAAGGGTCTGAAAACGTATGTAAATAAGTTTTTTTTAAATATTTTTTTCATTAATAAAAACTATATGTTATCGCTTTGTCATTATGGGGTATTGTGTATAGTACCCATTAAAAACTAGCGGTCACATCAAGCAGCTGTAATGACAGAAAATAATCTAGGTAGACTGCAAGGTTTAGACAAAACTCAACTGTTTCAAACCAAATGCTAGCCTCTGGGCATTGGGAAATATTGAATATTACAAAATGTTTCCGCACGGTTTCGAACCGGGGACCTTTCGCGTGTGAGGCGAACGTGATAACCACTACACTACGGAAACCTAATGTGTGGAAAACTAAGGGTGTGACTGACTTTCGCGTGTGAGGCGAACGTGATAACCACTACACTACTGAAACTACAATACAAAAAGAGGAAGTCGTGGAAAATATTAGGAATGCCCACAAGTCTACCTCACATAATATCCCAAATTGAGTACCACAGAAAGAGCCATAATACCCATTAAAAACTAGCGGTCAAACAGGAAAATGGTTCCAATCGTTTTTCCACCATTCATATTCCCCACGGGGGATTTTAAAAACACTTGAAATAAGGGCTGTGTTTCTTGTCAGCTTACCCTGGCATGGTAAACTATTTGAATCATTATGGACCTCAGACCACACGTAGCAGGAATGTATTCAGAGCGCCCAAGCTAGCCACACATGCAGAGTGCGTTACGCGACTAAAAAAGGTATGTCTGAATAGCAAATATTGAGAAGTGCGAAGGAAAAGCATGAATTCCGAAATTGGGACCGAGTCCTAAGTGAATAGGCTTACTGTCCAATTTTTTAAATATGTTTCCGCCCGGTCTCGAACCGGGGACCTTTCGCGTGTTAAGCGAACGTGATAACCACTACACTACAGAAACCTAATGAGAGGAATTCAAAGGGTGTGACTGACTTTGGCTGGGTGGGACATTTATCGCTCTCAGAACCTAATGAAATCAGAAATTACTTAGTCCATTAATTAAGCAATAAGGCTTGAGAAGCCGGGAATTATTGTGTGCCGCCGGCTCTTGGAAGAGGCTTGGTGGTTCAAAACTTCTTCCATTTAAGAGTGATGGAAGCCACTGTGTTCTTGGGTACCTTCAATGCTGCAGAAATGACCAATCATTTGAATTTACCACAGGTGGACTCCAATCAAGTTAAAGAAATATCTAAGGATGATCAATGGAAACAGGATGGACCTGAGCTCAATTTCCAGCCTCATAGCAAAGGGTCTGAAAACGTATGTAAATAAGTTTTTTTTAAATATTTTTTTCATTAATAAAAACTATATGTTATCGCTTTGTCATTATGGGGTATTGTGTATAGTACCCATTAAAAACTAGCGGTCACATCAAGCAGCTGTAATGACAGAAAATAATCTAGGTAGACTGCAAGGTTTAGACAAAACTCAACTGTTTCAAACCAAATGCTAGCCTCTGGGCATTGGGAAATATTGAATATTACAAAATGTTTCCGCACGGTTTCGAACCGGGGACCTTTCGCGTGTGAGGCGAACGTGATAACCACTACACTACGGAAACCTAATGTGTGGAAAACTAAGGGTGTGACTGACTTTCGCGTGTGAGGCGAACGTGATAACCACTACACTACTGAAACTACAATACAAAAAGAGGAAGTCGTGGAAAATATTAGGAATGCCCACAAGTCTACCTCACATAATATCCCAAATTGAGTACCACAGAAAGAGCCATAATACCCATTAAAAACTAGCGGTCAAACAGGAAAATGGTTCCAATCGTTTTTCCACCATTCATATTCCCCACGGGGGATTTTAAAAACACTTGAAATAAGGGCTGTGTTTCTTGTCAGCTTACCCTGGCATGGTAAACTATTTGAATCATTATGGACCTCAGACCACACGTAGCAGGAATGTATTCAGAGCGCCCAAGCTAGCCACACATGCAGAGTGCGTTACGCGACTAAAAAAGGTATGTCTGAATAGCAAATATTGAGAAGTGCGAAGGAAAAGCATGAATTCCGAAATTGGGACCGAGTCCTAAGTGAATAGGCTTACTGTCCAATTTTTTAAATATGTTTCCGCCCGGTCTCGAACCGGGGACCTTTCGCGTGTTAAGCGAACGTGATAACCACTACACTACAGAAACCTAATGAGAGGAATTCAAAGGGTGTGACTGACTTTGGCTGGGTGGGACATTTATCGCTCTCAGAACCTAATGAAATCAGAAATTACTTAGTCCATTAATTAAGCAATAAGGCTTGAGAAGCCGGGAATTATTGTGTGCCGCCGGCTCTTGGAAGAGGCTTGGTGGTTCAAAACTTCTTCCATTTAAGAGTGATGGAAGCCACTGTGTTCTTGGGTACCTTCAATGCTGCAGAAATGACCAATCATTTGAATTTACCACAGGTGGACTCCAATCAAGTTAAAGAAATATCTAAGGATGATCAATGGAAACAGGATGGACCTGAGCTCAATTTCCAGCCTCATAGCAAAGGGTCTGAAAACGTATGTAATAAGTTTTTTTTAAATATTTTTTTCATTAATAAAAACTATATGTTATCGCTTTGTCATTATGGGGTATTGTGTATAGTACCCATTAAAAACTAGCGGTCACATCAAGCAGCTGTAATGACAGAAAATAATCTAGGTAGACTGCAAGGTTTAGACAAAACTCAACTGTTTCAAACCAAATGCTAGCCTCTGGGCATTGGGAAATATTGAATATTACAAAATGTTTCCGCACGGTTTCGAACCGGGGACCTTTCGCGTGTGAGGCGAACGTGATAACCACTACACTACGGAAACCTAATGTGTGGAAAACTAAGGGTGTGACTGACTTTCGCGTGTGAGGCGAACGTGATAACCACTACACTACTGAAACTACAATACAAAAAGAGGAAGTCGTGGAAAATATTAGGAATGCCCACAAGTCTACCTCACATAATATCCCAAATTGAGTACCACAGAAAGAGCCATAATACCCATTAAAAACTAGCGGTCAAACAGGAAAATGGTTCCAATCGTTTTTCCACCATTCATATTCCCCACGGGGGATTTTAAAAACACTTGAAATAAGGGCTGTGTTTCTTGTCAGCTTACCCTGGCATGGTAAACTATTTGAATCATTATGGACCTCAGACCACACGTAGCAGGAATGTATTCAGAGCGCCCAAGCTAGCCACACATGCAGAGTGCGTTACGCGACTAAAAAAGGTATGTCTGAATAGCAAATATTGAGAAGTGCGAAGGAAAAGCATGAATTCCGAAATTGGGACCGAGTCCTAAGTGAATAGGCTTACTGTCCAATTTTTTTAAATATGTTTCCGCCCGGTCTCGAACCGGGGACCTTTCGCGTGTTAAGCGAACGTGATAACCACTACACTACAGAAACCTAATGAGAGGAATTCAAAGGGTGTGACTGACTTTGGCTGGGTGGGACATTTATCGCTCTCAGAACCTAATGAAATCAGAAATTACTTAGTCCATTAATTAAGCAATAAGGCTTGAGAAGCCGGGAATTATTGTGTGCCGCCGGCTCTTGGAAGAGGCTTGGTGGTTCAAAACTTCTTCCATTTAAGAGTGATGGAAGCCACTGTGTTCTTGGGTACCTTCAATGCTGCAGAAATGACCAATCATTTGAATTTACCACAGGTGGACTCCAATCAAGTTAAAGAAATATCTAAGGATGATCAATGGAAACAGGATGGACCTGAGCTCAATTTCCAGCCTCATAGCAAAGGGTCTGAAAACGTATGTAAATAAGTTTTTTTTTAAATATTTTTTTCATTAATAAAAACTATATGTTATCGCTTTGTCATTATGGGGTATTGTGTATAGTACCCATTAAAAACTAGCGGTCACATCAAGCAGCTGTAATGACAGAAAATAATCTAGGTAGACTGCAAGGTTTAGACAAAACTCAACTGTTTCAAACCAAATGCTAGCCTCTGGGCATTGGGAAATATTGAATATTACAAAATGTTTCCGCACGGTTTCGAACCGGGGACCTTTCGCGTGTGAGGCGAACGTGATAACCACTACACTACGGAAACCTAATGTGTGGAAAACTAAGGGTGTGACTGACTTTCGCGTGTGAGGCGAACGTGATAACCACTACACTACTGAAACTACAATACAAAAAGAGGAAGTCGTGGAAAATATTAGGAATGCCCACAAGTCTACCTCACATAATATCCCAAATTGAGTACCACAGAAAGAGCCATAATACCCATTAAAAACTAGCGGTCAAACAGGAAAATGGTTCCAATCGTTTTTCCACCATTCATATTCCCCACGGGGGATTTTAAAAACACTTGAAATAAGGGCTGTGTTTCTTGTCAGCTTACCCTGGCATGGTAAACTATTTGAATCATTATGGACCTCAGACCACACGTAGCAGGAATGTATTCAGAGCGCCCAAGCTAGCCACACATGCAGAGTGCGTTACGCGACTAAAAAAGGTATGTCTGAATAGCAAATATTGAGAAGTGCGAAGGAAAAGCATGAATTCCGAAATTGGGACCGAGTCCTAAGTGAATAGGCTTACTGTCCAATTTTTTTAAATATGTTTCCGCCCGGTCTCGAACCGGGGACCTTTCGCGTGTTAAGCGAACGTGATAACCACTACACTACAGAAACCTAATGAGAGGAATTCAAAGGGTGTGACTGACTTTGGCTGGGTGGGACATTTATCGCTCTCAGAACCTAATGAAATCAGAAATTACTTAGTCCATTAATTAAGCAATAAGGCTTGAGAAGCCGGGAATTATTGTGTGCCGCCGGCTCTTGGAAGAGGCTTGGTGGTTCAAAACTTCTTCCATTTAAGAGTGATGGAAGCCACTGTGTTCTTGGGTACCTTCAATGCTGCAGAAATGACCAATCATTTGAATTTACCACAGGTGGACTCCAATCAAGTTAAAGAAATATCTAAGGATGATCAATGGAAACAGGATGGACCTGAGCTCAATTTCCAGCCTCATAGCAAAGGGTCTGAAAACGTATGTAAATAAGTTTTTTTTTAAATATTTTTTTCATTAATAAAAACTATATGTTATCGCTTTGTCATTATGGGGTATTGTGTATAGTACCCATTAAAAACTAGCGGTCACATCAAGCAGCTGTAATGACAGAAAATAATCTAGGTAGACTGCAAGGTTTAGACAAAACTCAACTGTTTCAAACCAAATGCTAGCCTCTGGGCATTGGGAAATATTGAATATTACAAAATGTTTCCGCACGGTTTCGAACCGGGGACCTTTCGCGTGTGAGGCGAACGTGATAACCACTACACTACGGAAACCTAATGTGTGGAAAACTAAGGGTGTGACTGACTTTCGCGTGTGAGGCGAACGTGATAACCACTACACTACTGAAACTACAATACAAAAAGAGGAAGTCGTGGAAAATATTAGGAATGCCCACAAGTCTACCTCACATAATATCCCAAATTGAGTACCACAGAAAGAGCCATAATACCCATTAAAAACTAGCGGTCAAACAGGAAAATGGTTCCAATCGTTTTTCCACCATTCATATTCCCCACGGGGGATTTTAAAAACACTTGAAATAAGGGCTGTGTTTCTTGTCAGCTTACCCTGGCATGGTAAACTATTTGAATCATTATGGACCTCAGACCACACGTAGCAGGAATGTATTCAGAGCGCCCAAGCTAGCCACACATGCAGAGTGCGTTACGCGACTAAAAAAGGTATGTCTGAATAGCAAATATTGAGAAGTGCGAAGGAAAAGCATGAATTCCGAAATTGGGACCGAGTCCTAAGTGAATAGGCTTACTGTCCAATTTTTTAAATATGTTTCCGCCCGGTCTCGAACCGGGGACCTTTCGCGTGTTAAGCGAACGTGATAACCACTACACTACAGAAACCTAATGAGAGGAATTCAAAGGGTGTGACTGACTTTGGCTGGGTGGGACATTTATCGCTCTCAGAACCTAATGAAATCAGAAATTACTTAGTCCATTAATTAAGCAATAAGGCTTGAGAAGCCGGGAATTATTGTGTGCCGCCGGCTCTTGGAAGAGGCTTGGTGGTTCAAAACTTCTTCCATTTAAGAGTGATGGAAGCCACTGTGTTCTTGGGTACCTTCAATGCTGCAGAAATGACCAATCATTTGAATTTACCACAGGTGGACTCCAATCAAGTTAAAGAAATATCTAAGGATGATCAATGGAAACAGGATGGACCTGAGCTCAATTTCCAGCCTCATAGCAAAGGGTCTGAAAACGTATGTAAATAAGTTTTTTTTTAAATATTTTTTTCATTAATAAAAACTATATGTTATCGCTTTGTCATTATGGGGTATTGTGTATAGTACCCATTAAAAACTAGCGGTCACATCAAGCAGCTGTAATGACAGAAAATAATCTAGGTAGACTGCAAGGTTTAGACAAAACTCAACTGTTTCAAACCAAATGCTAGCCTCTGGGCATTGGGAAATATTGAATATTACAAAATGTTTCCGCACGGTTTCGAACCGGGGACCTTTCGCGTGTGAGGCGAACGTGATAACCACTACACTACGGAAACCTAATGTGTGGAAAACTAAGGGTGTGACTGACTTTCGCGTGTGAGGCGAACGTGATAACCACTACACTACTGAAACTACAATACAAAAAGAGGAAGTCGTGGAAAATATTAGGAATGCCCACAAGTCTACCTCACATAATATCCCAAATTGAGTACCACAGAAAGAGCCATAATACCCATTAAAAACTAGCGGTCAAACAGGAAAATGGTTCCAATCGTTTTTCCACCATTCATATTCCCCACGGGGGATTTTAAAAACACTTGAAATAAGGGCTGTGTTTCTTGTCAGCTTACCCTGGCATGGTAAACTATTTGAATCATTATGGACCTCAGACCACACGTAGCAGGAATGTATTCAGAGCGCCCAAGCTAGCCACACATGCAGAGTGCGTTACGCGACTAAAAAAGGTATGTCTGAATAGCAAATATTGAGAAGTGCGAAGGAAAAGCATGAATTCCGAAATTGGGACCGAGTCCTAAGTGAATAGGCTTACTGTCCAATTTTTTTAAATATGTTTCCGCCCGGTCTCGAACCGGGGACCTTTCGCGTGTTAAGCGAACGTGATAACCACTACACTACAGAAACCTAATGAGAGGATTCAAAGGGTGTGACTGACTTTGGCTGGGTGGGACATTTATCGCTCTCAGAACCTAATGAAATCAGAAATTACTTAGTCCATTAATTAAGCAATAAGGCTTGAGAAGCCGGGAATTATTGTGTGCCGCCGGCTCTTGGAAGAGGCTTGGTGGTTCAAAACTTCTTCCATTTAAGAGTGATGGAAGCCACTGTGTTCTTGGTACCTTCAATGCTGCAGAAATGACCAATCATTTGAATTTACCACAGGTGGACTCCAATCAAGTTAAAGAAATATCGAGCGACTGAGATTAACCAGAATCACTGCCCAGCCATCCCGAGTTCATCGGGCCAGTCAATTTCACATTCCTGCAGGATTTTTATAGCATGACAAATTCGTGATGGTACCTGCCCATTGAACCATATTGCAAATGCACAGTGACTTTGCAAAAGTAAGAAAACATAAACAAATGGACATAATGAAATCACCATATTTTTATTTTTGGGTTACCAGTTGCACAACAATGCACGTACACTTGCAATATGATTCAACAGTGAAAAAACATCACAAAATGGACATGATGAAGTCAACACAACGAGCGATGGAAAGGAGCAACTATCACTGCCAGGCCATCCTGTGTTCATCAGGCCAGTCAATTTCACATTCCTGCAGGATTTTTATAGCATGACAAATTCGTGATGGTACCTGCCCATTGAACCATATTGCAAATGCACAGTGACTTTGCAAAAGTAAGAAAACATAAACAAATGGACATAATGAAATCACCATATTTTTATTTTTGGGTTACCAGTTGCACAACAATGCACGTACACTTGCAATATGATTCAACAGTGAAAAAACATCACAAAATGGACATGATGAAGTCAACACAACGAGCGATGGAAAGGAGCAACTATCACTGCCAGGCCATCCCGAGTTCATCTGGCCAGTCAATTTCACATTCCTGCAGGATTTTTATAGCATGACAAATTCGTGATGGTACCTGCCCATTGAACCATATTGCAAATGCACAGTGACTTTGCAAAAGTAAGAAAACATAAACAAATGGACATAATGAAATCACCATATTTTTATTTTTGGGTTACCAGTTGCACAACAATGCACGTACACTTGCAATATGATTCAACAGTGAAAAAACATCACAAAATGGACATGATGAAGTCAACACAATGAGCGATGGAAAGGAGCAACTATCACTGCCAGGCCATCCCGAGTTCATCTGGCCAGTCAATTTTGCATTTCTGCAGGATTTTTGAGCATGTCAAATTTCTTATGGTAAATGCCCATTGAACCATATTGCAAATGCCCGTACACTTGCAATATGATTCAACAGTGAAAAATCATCACAAAATGGACATGATGAAGTCAACACAATGAGCGATGGAAAGGAGCAACTATCACTGCCAGGCCATCCCGAGTTCATCTGGCCAGTCAATTTTGCATTTCTGCAGGATTTTGAGCATGTCAAATTTCTTATGGTAAATACCCATTGAACCATATTGCAAATGCCCGTACACTTGCAATATGATTCAACTGTGAAAAAACATCACAAAATGGACATGATGAAGTCAACACAATGAGCGATGGAAAGGAGCAACTATCACTGCCAGGCCATCCCGAGTTCATCTGGCCAGTCAATTTTGCATTTCTGCAGGATTTTTGAGCATGTCAAATTTCTTATGGTAAATGCCCATTGAACCATATTGCAAATGCCCGTACACTTGCAATATGATTCAACAGTGAAAAAAACATCACAAAATGGACATGATGAAGTCAACACAATGAGCGATGGAAAGGAGCAACTATCACTGCCAGGCCATCCCGAGTTCATCTGACTAGTCACTTTTGCATTTCTGCAGGATTTTTGAGCATGTCAAATTTCTTATGGTAAATGCCCATTGAACCATATTGCAAATGCCCGTACACTGGCAATATGATTCAACAGTGAAAAAACATCACAAAATGGACATGATGAAGTCAACACAATGAGCGATGGAAAGGAGCAACTATCACTGCCAGGCCATCCCGAGTTCATCTGGCCAGTCAATTTTGCATTTCTGCAGGATTTTTGAGCATGTCAAATTTCTTATGGTATTTGGCCCCAAAAAAAGTGACTTTTGACTTTTGACTTCCTATGAAATCATATTGCAAATGGACAAATCATATTCCTTATGCACAAGTTTAAAAAAAAATATGATAATACAATTTTACAAATGTATATTCATATAGTTCTTACACAATTGACATAAAATCGAAACAATTTCGAAAAACGGTCCAGAAAGAACTTTTTTACGAGGGTGATAAGTTTTTTAAAAAGTTCACATTTTCGACTTTTGACTTCATATGAAATCATATTGCAAATGGACAAAACATATTTCTTACGCGCATGATACAGTTCTTATACATGTGTAATTGACACAAAAATTGAACGAATTTTGAAAAACGGTCCAGAAAGCACTTTTTTAAGGGGTGATAATTTTTGACAAAAAAATCATTTTTTCAAAATTTTGCTTTTGGATGTTGACTTGATGTCCATTTCCAATATGAAAAACCACGGTGGAGCGCACTCACCCCCTGTTGGATTTTTGAAGTGTTACAACTGGCAATAGCCATATGACATTTGCCATCAACTTTGCACGAATTTACGTCCAATTGGTATACCAATTGGTATTGGTATACCATGTGGTATACCAATTGGTATACCATGTGTATACCAATGTGTATATGGTTTGTCCGGTGCCAATGACTTGCCATTCATTTTTGTCCACTTCAGGGGGGTCTTCCCTTACAGGATAATTATGGAAGAAGTTTTGAACCACCAAGCCTCTTCCAAGAGCCGGCGGCACACAATAATTCCCGGCTTCTCAAGCCTTATTGCTTAATTAATGGACTAAGTAATTTCTGATTTCATTAGGTTCTGAGAGCGATAAATGTCCCACCCAGCCAAAGTCAGTCACACCCTTTGAATTCCACTCATTAGGTTTCTGTAGTGTAGTGGTTATCACGTTCGCTTAACACGTGAAAGGTCCCCGGTTCGAGACCGTGCGGAAACATATTTAAAAAAATTGGACAGTAAGCCTATTCACTTAGGACTCGGTCCCAATTTCAGAATTCATGCTTTTCCTTCGCACTTCTCAATATTTGCTATTCAGACATACCTTTTTTAGTCGCGTAAAGCACTCTGCATGTGTGGCTAACTTGGGCGCTCTGAATACATTCCTGCTACGTGTGGTCTGAGGTCCATAATGATTCAAATAGTTTACCATGCCAGGGTAAGCTGACAAGAAACACAGCCCTTATTTCAAGTGTTTTTAAAATCCCCCGTGGGGAATATGAATGGTGGAAAAACGATTGGAACCATTTTCCTGTTTGACCGCTAGTTTTTAATGGGTATTATGGCTCTTTCTGTGGTACTCAATTTGGGATATTATGTGAGGTAGACTTGTGGGCATTCCTAATATTTTCCACGACTTCCTCTTTTTGTATTGTAGTTTCAGTAGTGTAGTGGTTATCACGTTCGCCTCACACGCGAAAGTCAGTCACACCCTTAGTTTTCCACACATTAGGTTTCCGTAGTGTAGTGGTTATCATGTTCGACTCACACGCGACATGTCCCCGGTTCGAAACCGTGCGGAAAAATTTTGTAATATTCAATATTTCCCAATGCCCAGAGGCTAACATTTGGTTTGAAACAGTTGAGTTTTGTCTAAACCTTGCAGTCTACCTAGATTATTTTCTGTCATTACAGCTGCTTGATGTGACCGCTAGTTTTTAATGGGTACTATACACAATACCCCATAATGACAAAGCGATAACATATAGTTTTTATTAATGAAAAAAATATTTAAAAAAAAACTTATTTACATACGTTTTCAGACCCTTTGCTATGAGGCTGGAAATTGAGCTCAGGTCCATCCTGTTTCCATTGATCATCCTTAGATATTTCTTTAACTTGATTGGAGTCCACCTGTGGTAAATTCAAATGATTGGTCATTTCTGCAGCATTGAAGGTACCCAAGAACACAGTGGCTTCCATCACTCTTAAATGGAAGAAGTTTTGAACCACCAAGCCTCTTCCAAGAGCCGGCGGCACACAATAATTCCCGGCTTCTCAAGCCTTAATTGCTTAATTAATGGACTAAGTAATTTCTGATTTCATTAGGTTCTGAGAGCGATAAATGTCCCACCCAGCCAAAGTCAGTCACCCTTTGAATTCCACTCATTAGGTTTCCGTAGTGTAGTGGTTATCACGTTTGCTTAACACGCGAAAGGTCCCCGGTTCGAGACCGGGCGGAAACATATTTTAAAAAATTGGACAGTAAGCCTATTCACTTAGGACTCGGTCCCAATTTCGGAATTCATGCTTTTCCTTCGCACTTCTCAATATTTGCTATTCAGACATACCTTTTTTAGTCGCGTAACGCACTCTGCATGTGTGGCTAGCTTGGGCGCTCTGAATACATTCCTGCTACGTGTGGTCTGAGGTTCATAATGATTCAAATAGTTTACCATGCCAGGGTAAGCTGACAAGAAACACAGCCCTTATTTCAAGTGTTTTTAAAATCCCCCGTGGGGAATATGAATGGTGGAAAAACGATTGGAACCATTTTCCTGTTTGACCGCTAGTTTTTAATGGGTATTATGGCTCTTTCTGTGGTACTCAATTTGGGATATTATGTGAGGTAGACTTGTGGGCATTCCTAAATTTTCCACAACTTCCTCTTTTTGTATTGTAGTTTCAGTAGTGTAGTGGTTATCACGTTCGCCTCACACGCGAAAGTCAGTCACACCCTTAGTTTTCCACACATTAGGTTTCCGTAGTGTAGTGGTTATCACGTTCGCCTCACACGCGAAAGGTCCCCGGTTCGAAACCGTGCGGAAACATTTTGTAATATTCAATATTTCCCAATGCCCAGAGGCTAGCATTTGTTTGAAACAGTTGAGTTTTGTCTAAACCTTGCAGTCTACCTAGATTATTTTCTGTCATTACAGCTGCTTGATGTGACCGCTAGTTTTTAATGGGTACTATACACAATACCCCATAATGACAAAGCGATAACATATAGTTTTTATTAATGAAAAAAATATTTAAAAAAAAACTGATTTACATACGTTTTCAGACCCTTTGCTATGAGGCTGGAAATTGAGCTCAGGTCCATCCTGTTTCCATTGATCATCCTTAGATATTTCTTTAACTTGATTGGAGTCCACCTGTGGTAAATTCAAATGATTGGTCATTTCTGCAGCATTGAAGGTACCCAAGAACACAGTGGCTTCCATCACTCTTAAATGGAAGAAGTTTTGAACCACCAAGCCTCTTCCAAGAGCCGGCGGCACACAATAATTCCCGGCTTCTCAAGCCTTATTGCTTAATTAATGGACTAAGTAATTTCTGATTTCATTAGGTCCTGAGAGCGATAAATGTCCCACCCAGCCAAAGTCAGTCACACCCTTTGAATTCTTCTCATTAGGTTTCTGTAGTGTAGTGGTTATCACATTCGCTTAACACGCGAAAGGTCCCCGGTTCGAGACCGGGCGGAAACATATTTAAAAAAATTGGACAGTAAGCCTATTCACTTAGGACTCGGTCCCAATTTCGGAATTCATGCTTTTCCTTCGCACTTCTCAATATTTGCTATTCAGGCATACCTTTTTTAGTCGCGTAACGCACTCTGCATGTGTGGCTAGCTTGGGCGCTCTGAATACATTCCTGCTACGTGTGGTCTGAGGTCCATAATGATTCAAATAGTTTACCATGCCAGGGTAAGTTGACAAGAAACACAGCCCTTATTTCAAGTGTTTTTAAAATCCCCCGTGGGGAATATGAATGGTGGAAAAACGATTGGAACCATTTTCCTGTTTGACCGCTAGTTTTTAATGGGTATTATGGCTCTTTCTGTGGTACTCAATTTGGGATATTATGTGAGGTAGACTTGTGGGCATTCCTAATATTTTCCACGACTTCCTCTTTTTGTATTGTAGTTTCAGTAGTGTAGTGGTTCTAACGTTCTCCTCACACGCGAAAGTCAGTCACACCCTTAGTTTTCCACACAATAGGTTTCCGTAGTGTAGTGGTTATCACGTTCGCCTCACATACGAAAGGTCCCCGGTTAGAAACTGTGCGGAAACATTTTGTAATATTCAATATTTCCCAATGCCCAGAGGCTAGCATTTGGTTTGAAACAGTTGAGTTTTGTCTAAACCTTGCAGTCTACCTAGATTATTTTCTGTCATTACAGCTGCTTGATGTGACCGCTAGTTTTTAATGGGTACTATACACAATACCCCATAATGACAAAGCGATAACATATAGTTTTTATTAATGAAAAAATATTTAAAAAAAAACTTATTTACATACGTTTTCAGACCCTTTGCTATGAGGCTGGAAATTGAGCTCAGGTCCATCCTGTTTCCATTGATCATCCTTAGATATTTCTTTAACTTGATTGGAGTCCACCTGTGGTAAATTCAAATGATTGGTCATTTCTGCAGCATTGAAGGTTCCCAAGAACACAGTGGCTTCCATCACTCTTAAATGGAAGAAGTTTTGAACCACCAAGCCTCTTCCAAGAGCCGGCGGCACACAATAATTCCCGGCTTCTCAAGCCTTATTGCTTAATTAATGGACTAAGTAATTTCTGATTTCATTAGGTTCTGAGAGCGATAAATGTCCCACCCAGCCAAAGTCAGTCACACCCTTTGAATTCCACTCATTAGGTTTCTGTAGTGTAGTGGTTATCACGTTCGCTTAACACGCGAAAGGTCCCCGGTTCGAGACCGGGCGGAAACATATTTTAAAAAATTGGACAGTAAGCCTATTCACTTAGGACTCGGTCCCAATTTCAGAATTCATGCTTTTCCTTCGCACTTCTCAATATTTGCTATTCAGACGTACCTTTTTTAGTCACGTAACGCACTCTGCATGTGTGGCTAGCTTGGGCGCTCTGAATAAATTCCTGCTACGTGTGGTCTGAGGTCCATAATGATTCAAATAGTTTACCATGCCAGGGTAAGCTGACAAGAAACACAGCCCTTATTTCAAGTGTTTTTAAAATCCCCCGTGGGGAATATGAATGGTGGAAAAACGATTGGAACCATTTTCCTGTTTGACCGCTAGTTTTTAATGGGTATTATGGCTCTTTCTGTGGTACTGAATTTGGGATATTATGTGAGGTAGACTTGTGGGCATTCCTAATATTTTCCACGACTTCCTCTTTTTGTATTGTAGTTTCAGTAGTGTAGTGGTTATCACGTTCGCCTCACACGCGAAAGTCAGTCACACCCTTAGTTTTCCACACATTAGGTTTCCGTAGTGTAGTGGTTATCACGTTCGCCTCACACGCGAAAGGTCCCCGGTTCGAAACCGTGCGGAAACATTTTGTAATATTCAATATTTCCCAATGCCCAGAGGCTAGCATTTGGTTTGAAACAGTTGAGTTTTGTCTAAACCTTGCAGTCTACCTAGATTATTTTCTGTCATTACAGCTGCTTGCTGTGACCGCTAGTTGTTAATGGCTACTATACACAATACCCCATAATGACAAAGCGATAACATATAGTTTTTATTAATGAAAAAAATATTTAAAAAAAAACGTATATACATACGTTTTCAGACCCTTTGCTATGAGGCTGGAAATTGAGCTCAGGTTCATCCTGTTTCCATTGATCATCCTTAGATGTTTCTTCAACTTGATTGGAGTCCACCTGTGGTAAATTCAAATGATTGGTCATTTCTGCAGCATTGAAGGTACCCAAGAACACAGTGGCTTCCATCACTCTTAAATGGAAGAAGTTTTGAACCACCAAGCCTCTTCCAAGAGCCGGCGGCACACAATAATTCCCGGCTTCTCAAGCCTTATTGCTTGATTAATGGACTAAGTAATTTCTGATTTCATTAGGTTCTGAGAGCGATAAACGTCCCACCCAGCCTAAGTCAGCCACACCCTTTGAATTCCACTCATTAGGTTTCCGTAGTGTAGTGGTTATCACGTTCGCCTCACATGCGAAAGCTCCCCGGTTCGAAACCGGGCGGAAACATTTTGTAATATTCAATATTTCCCAATGCCCAGAGCCTAACATTTGGTTTGAAACAGTTGAGATTTGTCTAAACCTTGCTGTCTACCTCTCCGACCTGTGGATCAATGTTGCCGTTTTTTGGGGGACCTCCTCCGTGCGATCTGTATGAATGTGACCAGACTGACAGCTTCTCTGAGCCAGGCAAATTCATTTATCAGGGTCATTATAATGGATATATCCAAATAAATGGCAATATAATCCAAGGTAAACAAACAAAAATGTACATTGTTTTCTGTCATTACAGCTGCTTGATGTGACCGCTAGTTTTTAATGGGTACTATACACAATACCCCATAATGACAAAGCGATAACATATAGTTTTTATTAATGAAAAAAATATTTAAAAAAAAACTTATTTCCATACATTTTCAGACCCTTTGCTATGAGGCTGGAAATTGAGCTCAGGTCCATCCTGTTTCCATTGATCATCCTTAGATATTTCTTTAACTTGATTGGAGTCCACCTGTGGTAAATTCAAATGATTGGTCATTTCTGCAGCATTGAAGGTACCCAAGAACACAGTGGCTTCCATCACTCTTAAATGGAAGAAGTTTTGAACCACCAAACCTCTTCCAAGAGCCGGCGGCACACAATAATTCCCGGCTTCTCAAGCCTTATTGCTTAATTAATTGACTAAGTAATTTCTGATTTCATTAGGTTCTGAGAGCGATAAATGTCCCAACCAGCCAAAGTCAGCCACACCCTTTGAATTTCACTCTTTAGGTTTCCGTAGTGTAGTGGTTATCACGTTCGCTTAACACGCGAAAGGTACCCGGTTCGATACCGGGCGGAAACATATTTTAAAAAATTGAACAGTAAGCCTATTCACTTAGGACTCGGTCCCAATTTCGCAATTCATGCTTTTCCTTCGCACTTCTCAATATTTGCTATTCAGACATACCTTTTTTAGTCGCGTAACGCACTCTGCATGTGTGGCTAGCTTGGGCGCTCTGAATACATTCCTGCTACGTGTGGTCTGAGGTCCATAATGATTCAAATAGTTTACCATGCCAGGGTAAGCCGACAAGAAACACAGCCCTTATTTCAAGTGTTTTTAAAATCCCCCGTGGGGAACATGAATGGTGGAAAAACGATTGGAACCATTGTCCTGTTTGACCGCTAGTTTTTAATGGGTATTATGGCTCTTTCTGTGGTACTCATTTTTGGATATTATGTGAGGTAGACTTGTGGTCATTCCTAATATTTTCCACGACTTCCTCTTTTTGTATTGTAGTTTCAGTAGTGTAGTGGTTATCACGTTCGCCTCACACACGAAAGTCAGTCACACCCTTACTTTACCACACATTAGGTTTCCGTAGTGTAGTGGTTATCACGTTCCCCTCACACACGAAAGGTCCCCGGTTTGAAACCGGGTGGAAACATTTTGTAATATTCAATATTTCCCAATGCCCAGAGGCTAACATTTGGTTTGAAACAGTTGAGGTTTGTCTAAACCTTGCTGTCTACCTCTCTGACCTGTGGATCAATGTTGCCGTTTTTTGGGGGACCTCCTCCGTGCGATCTGTATCAATGTGACCAGACTGACAGCTTCTCTGAGCCAGGCAAATTCATTTATCAGGGTCATTGTAATGGATATATCCAAATAAATGACAATATAATCCAAGGTAAAACAAACTAAAATGTAGATTGTTTTCTGTCATTACAGCTGCTTGATGTGACCGCTAGTTTTTAATGGGTACTATACACAATACCCCATAATGACAAAGCGATAACATATAGTTTTTATTAAATAAAAAAATATTTAAAAAAAAACTTATTTACATACGTTTTCAGACCCTTTGCTATGAGGCTGGAAATGGAGCTCAGGTCCATCCTGTTTCCATTGATCATCCTTAGATATTTCTTTAACTTGATTGGAGTCCACCTGTGGTAAATTCAAATGATTGGTCATTTCTGCAGCATTGAAGGTACCCAAGAACACAGTGGCTTCCATCACTCTTAAATGGAAGAAGTTTTGAACCACCAAGCCTCTTCCAAGAGCCGGCGGCACACAATAATTCCCGGCTTCTCAAGCCTTATTGCTTAATTAATGGACTAAGTAATTTCTGATTTCATTAGGTTCTGAGAGCGATAAATGTCCCACCCAGCCAAAGTCAGTCACACCCTTTGAATTCCACTCATTAGGTTTCCGTCGTGTAGTGGTTATCACGTTCGCTTAACACGCTAAAGCTCCCCGGTTCGAGACCGGGCGGAAACATATTTTAAAAAATTGGACAGTAAGCCTATTCACTTAGAACTCGGTCCCAATTTCGGAATTCATGCTTTTCCTTCGCACTTCTCAATATTTGCTAATCAGACTTACCTTTTTTAGTCGCGTAACGCACTCTGCATGTGTGGCTAGCTTGGGCGCTCTGAATAAATTCCTGCTACGTGTGGTCTGAGGTCCATAATGATTCAAATAGTTCACCATGCCAGGGTAAGCTGACAAGAAACACAGCCCTTATTTCAAGTGTTTTTAAAATCCCCCGTGGGGAATATGAATGGTGGAAAAACGATTGGAACCATTTTCCTGTTTGACCGCTAGTTTTTAATGGGTATTATGGCTCTTTCTGTGGTACTGAATTTGGGATATTATGTGAGGTAGACTTGTGGGCATTCCTAATATTTTCCACGACTTCCTCTTTTTGTATTGTAGTTTCAGTAGTGTAGTGGTTATCACGTTCGCCTCACACGCGAAAGTCAGTCACACCCTTAGTTTTCCACACATTAGGTTTCAGTAGTGTAGTGGTTATCACGTTCGCCTCACACGCGAAAGGTCCCCGGTTCGAAACCGTGCGGAAACATTTTGTAATATTCAATATTTCCCAATGCCCAGAGGCTAGCATTTGGTTTGAAACAGTTGAGTTTTGTCTAAACCTTGCAGTCTACCTAGATTATTTTCTGTCATTACAGCTGCTTGCTGTGACCGCTAGTTGTTAATGGCTACTATACACAATACCCCATAATGACAAAGCGATAACATATAGTTTTTATTAATGAAAAAAATATTTAAAAAAAAACGTATATACATACGTTTTCAGACCCTTTGCTATGAGGCTGGAAATTGAGCTCAGGTTCATCCTGTTTCCATTGATCATCCTTAGATGTTTCTTCAACTTGATTGGAGTCCACCTGTGGTAAATTCAAATGATTGGTCATTTCTGCAGCATTGAAGGTACCCAAGAACACAGTGGCTTCCATCACTCTTAAATGGAAGAAGTTTTGAACCACCAAGCCTCTTCCAAGAGCCGGCGGCACACAATAATTCCCGGCTTCTCAAGCCTTATTGCTTGATTAATGGACTAAGTAATTTCTGATTTCATTAGGTTCTGAGAGCGATAAACGTCCCACCCAGCCTAAGTCAGCCACACCCTTTGAATTACACTCATTAGGTTTCCGTAGTGTAGTGGTTATCACGTTCGCCTCACATGCGAAAGGTCCCCGGTTCGAAACCGGGCGGAAACATTTTGTAATATTCAATATTTCCCAATGCCCAGAGCCTAACATTTGGTTTGAAACAGTTGAGATTTGTCTAAACCTTGCTGTCTACCTCTCCGACCTGTGGATCAATGTTGCCGTTTTTTGGGGGACCTCCTCCGTGCGATCTGTATGAATGTGACCAGACTGACAGCTTCTCTGAGCCAGGCAAATTCATTTATCAGGGTCATTATAATGGATATATCCAAATAAATGGCAATATAATCCAAGGTAAAACAAACAAAAATGTACATTGTTTTCTGTCATTACAGCTGCTTGATGTGACCGCTAGTTTTTAATGGGTACTATACACAATACCCCATAATGACAAAGCGATAACATATAGTTTTTATTAATGAAAAAAATATTTAAAAAAAAACGTATTTACATACGTTTTCAGACCCTTTGCTATGAGGCTGGAAATGGAGCTCAGGTCCATCCTGTTTCCATTGATCATTCTTAGATATTTCTTTAACTTGATTGGAGTCCACCTGTGGTAAATTCAAATGATTGGTCATTTCTGCAGCATTGAAGGTACCCAAGAACACAGTGGCTTCCATCACTCTTAAATGGAAGAAGTTTTGAACCACCAAGCCATTTCCAAGAGCCGGCGGCACACAATAATTCCCGGCTTCTCAAGCCTTATTGCTTAATTAATGGACTAAGTAATTTCTGATTTCATTAGGTTCTGAGAGCGATAAATGTCCCACCCAGCCAAAGTCAGTCACACCCTTTGAATTCCTCTCATTAGGTTTCTGTAGTGTAGTGGTTATCACGTTCGCTTAACACGCGAAAGGTCCCCGGTTCGAGACCGGGCGGAAACATATTTTAAAAAATTGGACAGTAAGCCTATTCACTTAGGACTCGGTCCCAATTTCGGAATTCATGCTTTTCCTTCGCACTTCTCAATATTTGCTATTCAGACATACCTTTTTTAGTCGCGTAACGCACTCTGCATGTGTGGCTAGCTTGGGCGCTCTGAATACATTCCTGCTACGTGTGGTCTGAGGTCCATAATGATTCAAATAGTTTACCATGCCAGGGTAAGCTGACAAGAAACACAGCCCTTATTTCAAGTGTTTTTAAAATCCCCCGTGGGGAATATGAATGGTGGAAAAACGATTGGAACCATTTTCCTGTTTGACCGCTAGTTTTTAATGGGTATTATGGCTCTTTCTGTGGTACTCAATTTGGGATATTATGTGAGGTAGACTTGTGGGCATTCCTAATATTTTCCACGACTTCCTCTTTTTGTATTGTAGTTTCAGTAGTGTAGTGGTTATCACGTTCGCCTCACACGCGGAAGTCAGTCACACCCTTAGTTTTCCACACATAAAGTTTCTGTAGTGTAGTGGTTATCACGTTCGCCTCACACGCGAAAGGTCCCCGGTTCGAACCTGTGCGAAAACATTTTGTAATATTCAATATTTCCCAATGCCCAGAGGCTAGCATTTGGTTTGAAACAGTTGAGTTTTGTCTAAACCTTGCAGTCTACCTAGATTATTTTCTGTCATTACAGCTGCTTGATGTGACCGCTAGTTTTTAATGGGTACTATACACAATACCCCATAATGACAAAGCGATAACATATAGTTTTTATTAATGAAAAAAATATTTAAAAAAAAACTTATTTACATACGTTTTCAGACCCTTTGCTATGAGGCTGGAAATTGAGCTCAGGTCCATCCTGTTTCCATTGATCATCCTTAGATATTTCTTTAACTTGATTGGAGTCCACCTGTGGTAAATTCAAATGATTGGTCATTTCTGCAGCATTGAAGGTACCCAAGAACACAGTGGCTTCCATCACTCTTAAATGGAAGAAGTTTTGAACCACCAAGCCTCTTCCAAGAGCCGGCGGCACACAATAATTCCCGGCTTCTCAAGCCTTATTGCTTAATTAATGGACTAAGTAATTTCTGATTTCATTAGGTTCTGGGAGCGATAAACGTCCCACCCAGCCAAAGTCAGCCACACCCTTTGAATTCCACTCGTTAGGTTTCCGTAGTGTAGTGGTTATCACTTCTGCCTCACACGTGAAGGGCCCCGGTTCGAAACCAGGCAGAAGCATTTTGTAATATTCAATATTTCCCAATGCCCAGAGGCTAACATTTGGTTTGAAACAGTTGAGGTTTGTCTAAACCTTGCTGTCTACCTCTCCGACCTGTGGATCAATGTTGCCGTTTTTTGGGGGACCTCCTCCGTGCGATCTGTATGAATGTGACCAGACTGACAGCTTCTCTGAGCCAGGCAAATTCATTTATCAGGGTCATTGTAATGGATATATCCAAATAAATGGCAATATAATCCAAGGTAAAACAAACTAAAATGTAGATTGTTTTCTGTCATTACAGCTGCTTGATGTGACCGCTAGTTTTTAATGGGTACTATACACAATACCCCATAATGACAAAGCGATAACATATAGTTTTTATTAAATACAAAAATATTTTAAAAAAAACGTATTTACATACGTTTTCAGACCCTTTGCTATGAGGCTGGAAATGGAGCTCAGGTCCATCCTGTTTCCATTGATCATCCTTAGATATTTCTTTAACTTGATTGGAGTCCACCTGTGGTAAATTCAAATTATTGGTCATTTCTGCAGCATTGAAGGTACCCAAGAACACAGTGGCTTCCATCACTCTTAAATGGAAGAAGTTTTGAACCACCAAGCCTCTTCCAAGAGCCGGCGGCACACAATAATTCCCGGCTTCTCAAGCCTTATTGCTTAATTAATGGACTAAGTAATTTCTGATTTCATTAGGATCTGAGAGCGATAAATGTCCCACCCAGCCAAAGTCAGTCACACCCTTTGAATTCCACTCATTAGGTTTCCATAGTGTAGTGGTTATCACGTTCGCTTAACACGCGAAAAGTCCCCGGGTTGAGACCGGGCGGAAACATATTTTAAAAAATTGGACAGTAAGCCTATTCACTTAGGACTCGGTCCCAATTTCGGAATTCATGCTTTTCCTTCGCACTTCTCAATATTTGCTATTCAGACTTACCTTTTTTAGTCGCGTAACGCACTCTGCATGTGTGGCTAGCTTGGGCGCTCTGAATACATTCCTGCTACGTGTGGTCTGAGGTCCATAATGATTCAAATAGTTTACCATGCCAGGGTAAGCCGACAAGAAACACAGCCCTTATTTCAAGTGTTATTAAAATCCCCCGTGGGGAACATGAATGGTGGAAAAACGATTGGAAGCATTTTCCTGTTTGACCACTAGTTTTTAATGGGTATTAGGGCTCTTTCTGTGGTACTCAATTTGGGATATTATGTGAGGTAGACTTGTGGGCATTCCTAATATTTTCCACGACTTCCTCTTTTTGTATTGTAGTTTCAGTAGTGTAGTGGTTATCACGTTCGCCTCACACGCGAAAGTCAGTCACACCCTTAGTTTTCCCAACATTAGTTTTCCGTAGTGTAGTGGTTATCACGTTCCCCTCACACGCGAAAGGTCCCCGGTTCGGAAACGTGCGGAAACATTTTGTAATATTCAATATTTCCCAATGCCCAGAGGCTAGCATTTGGTTTGAAACAGTTGAGTTTTGTCTAAACCTTGCAGTCTACGTAGATTATTTTCTGTCATTACAGCTGCTTGATGTGACCGCTAGTTGTTAATGGGTACTATACACAATACCCCATAATGACAAAGCGATAACATATAGTTTTTATTGATGAAAAAAATATTTTAAAAAAAACTTATTTACATACGTTTTCAGACCCTTTGCTATGAGGCTGGAAATTGAGCTCAGGTCCATCCTGTTTCCATTGATCATCCTTAGATATTTCTTTAACTTGATTGGAGTCCACCTGTGGTAAATTCAAATGATTGGTCATTTCTGCAGCATTGAAGGTACCCAAGAACACAGTGGCTTCCATCACTCTTAAATGGAAGAAGTTTTGAACCACCAAGCCTCTTCCAAGAGCCGGCGGCACACAATAATTCCCGGCTTCTCAAGCCTTATTGCTTAATTAATGGACTAAGTAATTTCTGATTTCATTAGGTTCTGAGAGTGATAAATGTCCCACCCAGCCAAAGTCAGTCACACCCTTTGAATTCCACTCATTAGGTTTCTGTAGTGTAGTGGTTATCACGTTCGCTTAACACGCGAAAGCTCCCCGGTTCGAGACCGGGCGGAAACATATTTTAAAAAATTGGACAGTAAGCCTATTCACTTAGGACTCGGTCCCAATTTCAGAATTCATGCTTTTCCTTCGCACTTCTCAATATTTGCTATTCAGACATACCTTTTTTAGTCGCGTAACACACTCTGCATGTGTGGCTAGCTTGGGCGCTCTGAATACATTCCTGATACGTGTGGTCTGAGGTCCATAATGATTCAAATAGTTTACCATGCCAGGGTATGCTGACAAGAAACACAGCCCTTATTTCAAGTGTTTTTAAAATCCCCCGTGGGGAATATGAATGGTGGAAAAACGATTGGAACCATTTTCCTGTTTGACCGCTAGTTTTTAATGGGTATTATGGCTCTTTCTGTGGTACTCAATTTGGGATATTATGTGAGGTAGACTTGTGGGCATTCCTAATATTTTCCACGACTTCCTCTTTTTGTATTGTAGTTTCAGTAGTGTAGTGGTTATCACGTTCGCCTCACACGCGAAAGTCAGTCACACCCTTAGTTTTCCACACATTAGGTTTCCGTAGTGTAGTGGTTATCACATTCGCCTCACACGCGAAAGGTCCCCGGTTCGAAACCGTGCGGAAACATTTTGTAATATTCAATATTTCCCAATGCCCAGAGGCTACCATTTGGTTTGAAACAGTTGAGTTTTGTCTAAACCTTGCAGTCTACCTAGATTATTTTCTGTCATTACAGCTGCTTGATGTGACCGCTAGTTTTTAATGGGTACTATACACAATACCCCATAATGACAAAGCGATAACATATAGTTTTTATTAATGAAAAAAATATTTAAAAAAAAACGTATTTACATACGTTTTCAGACCCTTTGCTATGAGGCTGGAAATTGAGCTCAGGTCCATCCTGTTTCCATTGATCATCCTTAGATATTTCTTTAACTTGATTGGAGTCCACCTGTGGTAAATTCAAATGATTGGTCATTTCTGCAGCATTGAAGATACCCAAGAACGCAGTGGCTTCCATCACTCTTAAATGGAAGAAGTTTTGAACCACCAAGCCTCTTCCAAGAGCCGGCGGCACACAATAATTCCCGGCTTCTCAAGCCTTATTGCTTAATTAATGGACTAAGTAATTTCTGATTTCATTAGGTTCTGAGAGCGATAAATGTCCCACCCAGCCAAAGTCAGTCACACCCTTTGAATTCCTCTCATTAGGTTTCTGTAGTGTAGTGGTTATCACGTTCGCTTAACACGCGAAAGGTCCCCGGTTCGAGACTGGGCGGAAACATATTCAAAAAAATTGGACAGTAAGCCTATTCACTTAGGACTCGGTCCCAATTTCGGAATTCATGCTTTTCCTTCGCACTTCTCAATATTTGCTATTCAGACATACCTTTTTTAGTCGCGTAACGCACTCTGCATGTGTGGCTAGCATGGGCGCTCTGAATACATTCCTGCTACGTGTGGTCTGAGGTCCATAATGATTCAAATAGTTTACCATGCCAGGGTAAGCTGACAAGAAACACAGCCCTTATTTCAAGTGTTTTTAAAATCCCCCGTGGGGAATATGAATGGTGGAAAAACGATTGGAACCATTTTCCTGTTTGACCGCTAGTTTTTAATGGGTATTATGGCTCTTTCTGTGGTACTCAATTTGGGATATTATGTGAGGTAGACTTGTGGGCATTCCTAATATTTTCAACGACTTCCTCTTTTTGTATTGTAGTTTCAGTAGTGTAGTGGTTATCACGTTCGCCTCACACGCGAAAGTCAGTCACACCCTTAGTTTTCCACACATTAGGTTTCCGTAGTGTAGTGGTTATCACATTCGCCTCACACGCGAAAGGTCCCCGGTTCGAAACCGTGCGGAAACATTTTGTAATATTCAATATTTCCCAATGCCCAGAGGCTACCATTTGGTTTGAAACAGTTGAGTTTTGTCTAAACCTTGCAGTCTACCTAGATTATTTTCTGTCATTACAGCTGCTTGATGTGACCGCTAGTTTTTAATGGGTACTATACACAATACCCCATAATGACAAAGCGATAACATATAGTTTTTATTAATGAAAAAAATATTTTAAAAAAAACGTATTTACATACGTTTTCAGACCCTTTGCTATGAGGCTGGAAATTGAGCTCAGGTCCATCCTGTTTCCATTGATCATCCTTAGATATTTCTTTAACTTGATTGGAGTCCACCTGTGGTAAATTCAAATGATTGGTCATTTCTGCAGCATTGAAGATACCCAAGAACACAGTGGCTTCCATCACTCTTAAATGGAAGAAGTTTTGAACCACCAAGCCTCTTCCAAGAGCCGGCGGCACACAATAATTCCCGGCTTCTCAAGCCTTATTGCTTAATTAATGGACTAAGTAATTTCTGATTTCATTAGGTTCTGAGAGCGATAAATGTCCCACCCAGCCAAAGTCAGTCACACCCTTTGAATTCCTCTCATTAGGTTTCTGTAGTGTAGTGGTTATCACGTTCGCTTAACACGCGAAAGGTCCCCGGTTCGAGACCGGGCGAAAGCATTTTGTAATATTCAATATTTCCCAATGCCCAGAGGCTAACATTTGGTTTGAAACAGTTGAGGTTTGTCTAAACCTTGCTGTCTACCTCTCCGACCTGTGGATCAATGTTGCCGTTTTTTGGGGGACCTCCTCCGTGCGATCTGTATGAATGCGACCAGACTGACAGCTTCTCTGAGCCAGGCAAATTCATTTATCAGGGTCATTGTAATGGATATATCCAAATAAATGGCAATATAATCCAAGGTAAAACAAACTAAAAGGTAGATTGTTATCTGTCATTACAGCTGCTTGATGTGACCGCTAGTTTTTAATGGGTACTATACACAATACCCCATAATGACAAAGCGATAACATATAGTTTTTATTAATGAAAAAAATATTTAAAAAAAAACGTATTTACATACGTTTTCAGACCCTTTGCTATGAGGCTGGAAATTGAGCTCAGGTCCATCCTGTTTCCATTGATCATCCTTAGATATTTCTTTAACTTGATTGGAGTCCACCTGTGGTAAATTCAAATGATTGGTCATTTCTGCAGCATTGAAGGTACCCAAGAACACAGTGGCTTCCATCACTCTTAAATGGAAGAAGTTTTGAACCACCAAGCCTCTTCCAAGAGCCGGCGGCACACAATAATTCCCGGCTTCTCAAGCCTTATTGCTTAATTAATGGACTAAGTAATTTCTGATTTCATTAGGTTCTGAGAGCGATAAATGTCCCACCCAGCCAAAGTCAGTCACACCCTTTGAATTCCACTCATTAGGTTTCTGTAGTGTAGTGGTTATCACGTTCGCTTAACACGCGAAAGGTCCCCGGTTCGAGACCGGGCGGAAACATATTTTAAAAAATTGGACAGTAAGCCTATTCACTTAGGACTCGGTCCCAATTTCGGAATTCATGCTTTTCCTTCGCACTTCTCAATATTTGCTATTCAGACATACCTTTTTTAGTCGCGTAACGCACTCTGCATGTGTGGCTAGCTTGGGCGCTCTGAATATATTCCTGCTACGTGTGGTCTGAGGTCCATAATGATTCAAATAGTTTACCATGCCAGGGTAAGCTGACAAGAAACACAGCCCTTATTTCAAGTGTTTTTAAAATCCCCCGTGGGGAATATGAATGGTGGAAAAACGATTGGAACCATTTTCCTGTTTGACCGCTAGTTTTTAATGGGTATTATGGCTCTTTCTGTGGTACTCAATTTGGGATATTATGTGAGGTAGACTTGTGGGCATTCCTAATATTTTCCACGACTTCCTCTTTTTGTATTGTAGTTTCAGTAGTGTAGTGGTTATCACGTTCGCCTCACACGCGAAAGTCAGTCACACCCTTAGTTTTCCACACATTAGGTTTCCGTAGTGTAGTGGTTATCACGTTCGCCTCACATGCGAAACGTCCCCGGTTCGAAACCGTGCGGAAACATTTTGTAATATTCAATATTTCCCAATGCCCAGAGGCTAGCATTTGGTTTGAAACAGTTGAGTTTTGTCTAAACCTTGCAGTCTACCTAGATTATTTTCTGTCATTACAGCTGCTTGATGTGACCGCTAGTTGTTAATGGGTCCTATACACAATACCCCATAATGACAAAGCGATAACATATAGTTTTTATTAATGAAAAAAATATTTAAAAAAAACGTATTTACATACGTTTTCAGACCCTTTGCTATGAGGCTGGAAATTGAGCTCAGGTCCATCCTGTTTCCATTGATCATCCTTAGATATTTCTTTAACTTGATTGGAGTCCACCTGTGGTAAATTCAAATGATTGGTCATTTCTGCAGCATTGAAGGTACCCAAGAACACAGTGGCTTCCATCACTCTTAAATGGAAGAAGTTTTGAACCACCAAGCCTCTTCCAAGAGCCGGCGGCACACAATAATTCCCGGCTTCTCAAGCCTTATTGCTTAATTAATGGACTAAGTAATTTCTGATTTCATTAGGTTCTGAGAGCGATAAATGTCCCACCCAGCCAAAGTCAGTCACACCCTTTGAATACCTCTCATTAGGTTTCTGTAGTGTAGTGGTTATCACGTTCGCTTAACACGCGAAAGGTCCCCGGTTCGAGACCGGGCGGAAACATATTTAAAAAAATTGGACAGTAAGCCTATTCACTTAGGACTTGGTCCCAATTTCAGAATTCATGCTTTTCCTTCGCACTTCTCAATATTTGCTATTCAGACATACCTTTTTTAGTCGCGTAACGCACTCTGCATGTGTGGCTAGCTTGGGCGCTCTGAATACATTCCTGCTACGTGTGGTCTGAGGTCCATAATGATTCAAATAGTTTACCATGCCAGGGTAAGCTGACAAGAAACACAGCCCTTATTTCAAGTGTTTTTAAAATCCCCCGTGGGGAATATGAATGGTGGAAAAACGATTGGAACCATTTTCCTGTTTGACCGCTAGTTTTTAATGGGTATTATGGCTCTTTCTGTGGTACTCAATTTGGGATATTATGTGAGGTAGACTTGTGGGCATTCCTAATATTTTCCATGACTTCCTCTTTTTGTATTGTAGTTTCAGTAGTGTAGTGGTTATCACGTTCGCCTCACACGCTAAAGTCAGTCACACCCTTAGTTTTCCACACATTAGGTTTCCGTAGTGTAGTGGTTATCACGTTCGCCTCACACGCGAAAGGTCCCCGGTTCGAAACCGTGCGGAAACATTTTGTAATATTCAATATTTCCCAATGCCCAGAGGCTAGCATTTGGTTTGAAACAGTTGAGTTTTGTCTAAACCTTGCAGTCTACCTAGATTATTTTCTGTCATTACAGCTGCTTGATGTGACCGCTAGTTGTTAATGGGTACTATACACAATACCCCATAATGACAAAGCGATAACATATAGTTTTTATTAATGAAAAAAATATTTAAAAAAAAACTTATATACATACGTTTTCAGACCCTTTGCTATGAGGCTGGAAATTGAGCTCAGGTCCATCCTGTTTCCATTGATCATCCTTAGATATTTCTTTAACTTGATTGGAGTCCACCTGTGGTAAATTCAAATGATTGGTCATTTCTGCAGCATTGAAGGTACCCAAGAACACAGTGGCTTCCATCACTCTTAAATGCAAGAAGTTTTGAACCACCAAGCCTCTTCCAAGAGCCGGCGGCACACAATAATTCCCGGCTTCTCAAGCCTTATTGCTTAATTAATGGACTAAGTAATTTCTGATTTCATTAGGTTCTGAGAGCGATAAATGTCCCACCCAGCCAAAGTCAGTCACACCCTTTGAATACCTCTCATTAGGTTTCTGTAGTGTAGTGGTTATCACGTTCGCTTAACACGCGAAAGGTCCCCGGTTCGAGACCTGGTGGAAACATGTTTAAAAAAATTGGACAGTAAGCCTATTCACTTAGGACTTGGTCCCAATTTCAGAATTCATGCTTTTCCTTCGCACTTCTCAATATTTGCTATTCAGACATACCTTTTTTAGTCGCGTAATGCACTCTGCATGTGTGGCTAGCTTGGGCGCTCTGAATACATTCCTGCTACGTGTGGTCTGAGGTCCATAATGATTCAAATAGTTTACCATGCCAGGGTAAGCTGACAAGAAACACAGCCCTTATTTCAAGTGTTTTTAAAATCCCCCGTGGGGAATATGAATGGTGGAAAAACGATTGGAACCATTTTCCTGTTTGACCGCTAGTTTTTAATGGGTATTATGGCTCTTTCTGTGGTACTCAATTTGGGATATTATGTGAGGTAGACTTGTGGGCATTCCTAATATTTTCCACGACTTCCTCTTTTTGTATTGTAGTTTCAGTAATGTAGTGGTTATCACGTTCGCCTCACACGCGAAAGTCAGTCACACCCTTAGTTTTCACACATTAGGTTTCCGTAGTGTAGTGGTTATCACATTCTCCTCACACGCGAAAGGTCCCTGGTTCGAAACCATGCGGAAACATTTTGTAATATTCAATATTTCCCAATGCCCAGAGGCTAGCATTTGGTTTGAAACAGTTGAGTTTTGTCTAAACCTTGCAGTCTACCTAGATTATTTTCTGTCATTACAGCTGCTTGATGTGACCGCTAGTTTTTAATGGGTACTATACACAATACCCCATAATGACAAAGCGATAACATATAATTTTTATTAATGAAAAATTAAAAAAAAAAAAACTTATTTACATACGTTTTCAGACCCTTTGCTATGAGGCTGGAAATTGAGCTCAGGTCCATCCTGTTTCCATTGATCATCCTTAGATATTTCTTTAACTTGATTGGAGTCCACCTGTGGTAAATTCAAATGATTGGTCATTTCTGCAGCATTGAAGGTACCCAAGAACACAGTGGCTTCCAACACTCTTAAATGGAAGAAGTTTTGAACCACCAAGCCTCTTCCAAGAGCCGGCGGCACACAATAATTCCCGGCTTCTCAAGCCTTATTGCTTAATTAATGGACTAAGTAATTTCTGATTTCATTAGGTTCTGAGAGCGATAAATGTCCCACCCAGCCAAAGTCAGTCACACCCTTTGAATTCCACTCATTAGGTTTCTGTAGTGTAGTGGTTATCACGTTCGCTTAACACGCGAAAGGTCCCCGGTTCGAGACCGGGCGGAAACATATTTTAAAAAATTGGACAGTAAGCCTATTCACTTAGGACTCGGTCCCAATTTCGGAATTCATGCTTTTCCTTCGCACTTCTCAATATTTGCTATTCAGACATACCTTTTTTAGTCGCGTAACGCACTCTGCATGTGTGGCTAGCTTGGGCGCTCTGAATATATTCCTGCTACGTGTGGTCTGAGGTCCATAATGATTCAAATAGTTTACCATGCCAGGGTAAGCTGACAAGAAACACAGCCCTTATTTCAAGTGTTTTTAAAATCCCCCGTGGGGAATATGAATGGTGGAAAAACGATTGGAACCATTTTCCTGTTTGACCGCTAGTTTTTAATGGGTATTATGGCTCTTTCTGTGGTACTCAATTTGGGATATTATGTGAGGTAGACTTGTGGGCATTCCTAATATTTTCCACGACTTCCTCTTTTTGTATTGTAGTTTCAGTAGTGTAGTGGTTATCACGTTCGCCTCACACGCGAAAGTCAGTCACACCCTTAGTTTTCCACACGTTAGGTTTCCGTAGTGTAGTGGTTATCACGTTCGCCTCACACGCGAAAGGTCCCCGGTTCGAAACCGTGCGGAAACATTTTGTAATATTCAATATTTCCCAATGCCCAGAGGCTAGCATTTGGTTTGAAACAGTTGAGTTTTGTCTAAACCTTGCAGTCTACCTAGATTATTTTCTGTCATTACAGCTGCTTGATGTGACCGCTAGTTGTTAATGGGTACTATACACAATACCCCATAATGACAAAGCGATAACATATAGTTTTTATTAATGAAAAAAATATTTTAAAAAAAACTTATATACATACGTTTTCAGACCCTTTGCTATGAGGCTGGAAATTGAGCTCAGGTCCATCCTGTTTCCATTGATCATCCTTAGATATTTCTTTAACTTGATTGGAGTCCACCTGTGGTAAATTCAAATGATTGGTCATTTCTGCAGCATTGAAGGTACCCAAGAACACAGTGGCTTCCATCACTCTTAAATGCAAGAAGTTTTGAACCACCAAGCCTCTTCCAAGAGCCGGCGGCACACAATAATTCCCGGCTTCTCAAGCCTTATTGCTTAATTAATGGACTAAGTAATTTCTGATTTCATTAGGTTCTGAGAGCGATAAATGTCCCACCCAGCCAAAGTCAGTCACACCCTTTGAATACCTCTCATTAGGTTTCTGTAGTGTAGTGGTTATCACGTTCGCTTAACACGCGAAAGGTCCCCGGTTCGAGACCGGGAGGAAGCATTTGTAATATTCAATATTTCCCAATGCCCAGAGGCTGACATTTGGTTTGAAACAGTTGAGGTTTGTCTAAACCTTGCTGTCTACCTCTCCGACCTGTGGATCAATGTTGCCGTTTTTTGGGGGACCTCCTCCGTGCGATCTGTATGAATGTGACCAGACTGACAGCTTCTCTGAGCCAGGCAAATTCATTTATCAGGGTCATTGTAATGGATATATCCAAATAAATGGCAATATAATCCAAGGTAAAACAAACTAAAATGTAGATTGTTATCTGTCATTACAGCTGCTTGATGTGACCGCTAGTTTTTAATGGGTACTATACACAATACCCCATAATGACAAAGCGATAACATATAGTTTTATTAATGAAAAAAATATTTAAAAAAAAACGTATTTACATACGTTTTCAGACCCTTTGCTATGAGGCTGGAAATTGAGCTCAGGTCCATCCTGTTTCCATTGATCATCCTTAGATATTTCTTTAACTTGATTGGAGTCCACCTGTGGTAAATTCAAATGATTGGTCATTTCTGCAGCATTGAAGGTACCCAAGAACACAGTGGCTTCCATCACTCTTAAATGGAAGAAGTTTTGAACCACCAAGCCTCTTCCAAGAGCCGGCGGCACACAATAATTCCCGGCTTCTCAAGCCTTATTGCTTAATTAATGGACTAAGTAATTTCTGATTTCATTAGGTTCTGAGAGCGATAAATGTCCCACCCAGCCAAAGTCAGTCACACCCTTTGAATTCCACTCATTAGGTTTCTGTAGTGTAGTGGTTATCACGTTCGCTTAACACGCGAAAGGTCCCCGGTTCGAGACCGGGCGGAAACATATTTTAAAAAATTGGACAGTAAGCCTATTCACTTAGGACTCGGTCCCAATTTCGGAATTCATGCTTTTCCTTCGCACTTCTCAATATTTGCTATTCAGACATACCTTTTTTAGTCGCGTAACGCACTCTGCATGTGTGGCTAGCTTGGGCGCTCTGAATATATTCCTGCTACGTGTGGTCTGAGGTCCATAATGATTCAAATAGTTTACCATGCCAGGGTAAGCTGACAAGAAACACAGCCCTTATTTCAAGTGTTTTTAAAATCCCCCGTGGGGAATATGAATGGTGGAAAAACGATTGGAACCATTTTCCTGTTTGACCGCTAGTTTTTAATGGGTATTATGGCTCTTTCTGTGGTACTCAATTTGGGATATTATGTGAGGTAGACTTGTGGGCATTCCTAATATTTTCCACGACTTCCTCTTTTTGTATTGTAGTTTCAGTAGTGTAGTGGTTATCACGTTCGCCTCACACGCGAAAGTCAGTCACACCCTTAGTTTTCCACACAGTTAGGTTTCCGTAGTGTAGTGGTTATCACGTTCGCCTCACACGCGAAAGGTCCCCGGTTCGAAACCGTGCGGAAACATTTTGTAATATTCAATATTTCCCAATGCCCAGAGGCTAGCATTTGGTTTGAAACAGTTGAGTTTTGTCTAAACCTTGCAGTCTACCTAGATTATTTTCTGTCATTACAGCTGCTTGATGTGACCGCTAGTTGTTAATGGGTACTATACACAATACCCCATAATGACAAAGCGATAACATATAGTTTTTATTAATGAAAAAAATATTTTAAAAAAAACTTATATACATACGTTTTCAGACCCTTTGCTATGAGGCTGGAAATTGAGCTCAGGTCCATCCTGTTTCCATTGATCATCCTTAGATATTTCTTAACTTGATTGGAGTCCACCTGTGGTAAATTCAAATGATTGGTCATTTCTGCAGCATTGAAGGTACCCAAGAACACAGTGGCTTCCATCACTCTTAAATGCAAGAAGTTTTGAACCACCAAGCCTCTTCCAAGAGCCGGCGGCACACAATAATTCCCGGCTTCTCAAGCCTTATTGCTTAATTAATGGACTAAGTAATTTCTGATTTCATTAGGTTCTGAGAGCGATAAATGTCCCACCCAGCCAAAGTCAGTCACACCCTTTGAATACCTCTCATTAGGTTTCTGTAGTGTAGTGGTTATCACGTTCGCTTAACACGCGAAAGGTCCCCGGTTCGAAGACGGGAGGAAGCATTTTGTAATATTCAATATTTCCCAATGCCCAGAGGCTGACATTTGGTTTGAAACAGTTGAGGTTTGTCTAAACCTTGCTGTCTACCTCTCCGACCTGTGGATCAATGTTGCCGTTTTTTGGGGGACCTCCTCCGTGCGATCTGTATGAATGTGACCAGACTGACAGCTTCTCTGAGCCAGGCAAATTCATTTATCAGGGTCATTGTAATGGATATATCCAAATAAATGGCAATATAATCCAAGGTAAAACAAACTAACATGTAGATTGTTATCTGTCATTACAGCTGCTTGATGTGACCGCTAGTTTTTAATGGGTACTATACACAATACCCCATAATGACAAAGCGATAACATATAGTTTTTATTAATGAAAAAAATATTTAAAAAAAAACGTATTTACATACGTTTTCAGACCCTTTGCTATGAGGCTGGAAATTGAGCTCAGGTCCATCCTGTTTCCATTGATCATCCTTAGATATTTCTTTAACTTGATTGGAGTCCACCTGTGGTAAATTCAAATGATTGGTCATTTCTGCAGCATTGAAGGTACCCAAGAACACAGTGGCTTCCATCACTCTTAAATGGAAGAAGTTTTGAACCACCAAGCCTCTTCCAAGAGCCGGCGGCACACAATAATTCCCGGCTTCTCAAGCCTTATTGCTTAATTAATGGACTAAGTAATTTCTGATTTCATTAGGTTCTGAGAGCGATAAATGTCCCACCCAGCCAAAGTCAGTCACACCCTTTGAATTCCACTCATTAGGTTTCTGTAGTGTAGTGGTTATCACGTTCGCTAACACGCGAAAGGTCCCCGGTTCGAGACCGGGCGGAAACATATTTTAAAAAATTGGACAGTAAGTCCTATTCACTTAGGACTCGGTCCCAATTTCGGAATTCATGCTTTTCCTTCGCACTTCTCAATATTGCTATTCAGACATACCTTTTTTAGTCGCGTAACGCACTCTGCATGTGTGGCTAGCTTGGGCGCTCTGAATATATTCCTGCTACGTGTGGTCTGAGGTCCATAATGATTCAAATAGTTTACCATGCCAGGGTAAGCTGACAAGAACACAGCCCTTATTTCAAGTGTTTTTAAATCCCCCGTGGGGAATATGAATGGTGGAAAAACGATTGGAACCATTTTCCTGTTTGACCGCTAGTTTTTAATGGGTATTATGGCTCTTTCTGTGGTACTCAATTGGGATATTATGTGAGGTAGACTTGTGGGCATTCCTAATATTTTTCCACGACTTCCTCTTTTTGTATTGTAGTGTTCAGTAGTGTAGTGGTTATCACGTTCGCCTCACACGAGAAAGTCAGTCACCCCCTGTTAGTTTTTCCACACATTAGGTTTCCGTAGTGTAGTGGTTATCACGTTTCGCCTCACACGCCGAAAGGTCCCCGGTTCGAAAACCGTGCGGAAACATTTTGTAATATTCAATATTTCCCAATGCCAGAGGCTAGCATTTGGTTTGAAACAGTTGAGTTTTGTCCTAAACCTTGCAGTCTACCTAGATTATTTCTGTCATTACAGCTGCTTGATGTGACCGCTAGTTGTTAATGGGTACTATACACAATACCCCATAATGACCAAAGCGATAAACATATAGTTTTTATTATATGAAAAAAATATTTAAAAAAAAACTTATATACATACGTTTTCAGACCCTTTGCTATTGAGGCTGGAAATTGAGCTCAGGTCCATCCTGTTTCCAATTGATCATCCTTAGATATTTCTTTAACTTGATTGGAGTCCACCTGTGGTAAATTCAAATGATTGGTCATTTCTGCAGCATTGAAGGTACCCAAGAACACAGTGGCTTCCATCACTCTTAAATGCAAGAAGTTTTGAACCACCAAGCCTCTTCCAAGAGCCGGCGGCACACAATAATTCCCGCTTTCAAGCCTTATTGCTAATTAATTGGACTAAAGTCATTTCTGATTTCATTAGGTTCTGAGAGCGATAAATGTCCCACCCAGCCAAAGTCAGTCACACCCTTTGAAATACCTCTCATTAGGTTTCTGTAGTGTAGTGGTTTATCACGTTCGCTTAACACGCGAAAGGTCCCTGGTTCGAGACCGGGTGGAAACATATTTAAAAAATTGGACAGTAAGCCTATTCACTTAGGACTCGGTCCCAATTCGGAATTCAGGTCTTTTCCTTCGCACTTCTCAATAATTTGCTATTCAGACATACCTTTTTTAGTCGCGTAACGCACTCTGCATGTGGCTAGCTTGGGCGCTCTGAATACATTCCTGCTACGTGTGGTCTGAGGTCCATAATGATTCAAATAGTTTACCATGCCAGGTAAGCTGACAAGAAACACAGCCCTTATTTCAAGTGTTTTTAAAATCCCCCGTGGGGAATGAATGGTGGAAAAACGATTGGAACCATTTTCCTGTTTGACCGCTAGTTTTTAATGGGTATTATGGCTCTTTCTGTGTACTCAATTTGGGATATTATTGAGGTAGACTTGTGGGCATTCCTAATATTTTCCACGACTTCCTCTTTTTGTATTGTAGTTTCAGTAGTGTAGTGGTTATCACGTTCGCCTCACACGCGAAAGTCAGTCACACCCTTAGTTTTCCACACATTAGGTTTCTGTAGTGTAGTGTTATCACATTCGCCTCACACGCGAAAGGTCCCCGGTTCGAACCGTGCGGAAAATATTTTGTAATATTCAATATTTCCCAATGCCCAGAGGCTAGCATTTGGTTTGAAACAGTTGAGTTTTGTCTAAACCTTGCAGTCTACCTAGATTATTTTCTTGTCATTACAGCTGCTTGCTGTGACCGCTAGTTTGTTAATGGGTACTATACACCAATACCCATAATGACAAAGCGATAACATATAGTTTTTATTAATGAAAAAATATTTAAAAAAACGTATATACATACGTTTTCAGACCCTTTGCTATGAGGCTGGAAAATTGAGCTCAGGTTCCATCCTGTTTCCATTGATCATCCTTAGATGTTTCTTCAACTTGATTGGAGTCCACCTGTGGTAATTCAAATGATGGTCATTTCTGCAGCATGAAGGTACCCAAAGAACACAGTGGCTCCATCACTCTTAAATGGAAGAAGTT